>NC_065447.1:101508811-101678811 GCF_917563875.1 Diabrotica virgifera virgifera
GGTTGTTCTACCCACATGCCTCCCTACTGTAGAAAACCATTTGTGGTAACTTTTTCACTTTTCACTGATGTTATAAAATAAAAAACCAACCGCCATTCTAATATTCTATGGTAGCAACCAACTTCACCTACAGCCACAGGTCAAGTGATGAACATTCGTCTCTCCTTCCAAGAGTACGACGTCAAACTCACCGAACGCGAAATAATTCTCGATAGGTGGAGTATGTTCCATCACCGAGGTATGACGTCACGTCAGTGGTCCTATACGAGGAATTAGAGAATTTAAATGGGAGAGCGAAGGAAAATAATTATAAAAATAATTAAAGAGTTAAGTTAGTAACGTGACCGTTACAATCCCCTTTTACTCGGGAAAAAAAATTTATCAAAGAAATTTTTTTTTTAAACCTCAAAATATTAACAACTAAATGTACAATAGTCTAACAATCCACGTTGATTCGCAAGATTACCAATAAGAATAAACTAATGATCAGGAAAAATAAATACATATATGACTCAAACTCATGCTAAAATGTTACTATGTTACTCTCTGCTACCAAATATTAATATTGCTTCAAAAACCAAACAAAATAAATATTGTACTAAAGTTCATAATAATGCTAAGTGTCGAATTGGGCACTAAAACCAAAATTGAGCTATCCATGGACATCAGATTTATAAAGGATATATCCAAGGACGGAACAACCAGGAAAGGTGTGAGCCAATTCGAACCATATCAAAAGTAAATGTACCAAAGTGAATAAAAAAAATCAGTAACTAAAATAATTAAAGAATTGAACACTTAATCCAAAATTGAACTAACAATGGACACCAGATTCATAATAGTATATCCAGAGAAGAACAATCAGGAAGATTTATGGAACAACTCTCACTAATGCCAAATAATACCAATAATAAACATACCAAAGGAATCCAAAACTCAATAACCAAAATAGATGTGACATCGGACACTTAATCCAAAGTCGAACTATCAGTGGACACCAGATTCATAAAAGGCATATCCAAAGAAGAACGACCAGGCAAATTTATGGACCAATTCACACCAATACTAAACCACATAAACAGATCTACGTACACCCACATCCGGTAATACGGACCTATCCAACCAAATACACAAAATAAATGAAGAATCGGACACTTATCCAGAATCGGACTATCAATGGACACCAGATTTATATAGGAGTATATCCAAAGAAGAACGATCAGGCAAATTTATGGACCAATTCTTACTAATACTAAATAAACTAAATTATTGGATCCAATGGTAACTAATACTGAACAAAATAAATAAATTGGGTCTACATACACCCTCATCCGGTAATATGAACCTATCCAAACTAAGTAATCAAAATAAGTCACAAAAAAAATTACTAACAGACTAAGTAACAGAGAGGTAACCAAACTAAATCAAGGGTAAGATAAATACCTAAAGTGTATTGACTAAAGTATTCTAGAAAATACATAACTTAATTCGTGCTGGTATTCGCGAACTATAGCATGTTGCTACAACAGATGTATGAGAATAACCAGACTCAGATAAGGTACTAATATAAGAATAAGTAAGGAAGAAAACATAATGAATGGTGAACTTACAAGGTCTATGGCACTATGATAAATAATAGGAAGAAAAAAAAATATGATAAGCGATAGGGAAAAAAAATTGACGAGAACGAGCACAATTTTAAATAAAACTGCAAATTCATGCGTTCTCACATACGTGGAATTATTCAGGAAATATTCCAGAATCTGAATAGCAACTAATGCCTAAGGAAAGAAGTGGGAATATACTCAAATGCACAACTCATTTGTCTAAACACTCCAAATACTGACTTAACAAACCTACTGCGTATAGGGATAGTCAACAACAAACATACTATGAAGTACGAGATAAAATATAAACTAAATACTTCCCTATCAAATTGTAAATATGTAACTGGAATAATTGGACTAATTAGACAAGAATAGTTAGGACATGCTGCAGGCATTTCCTGACCAGAAATATTATGATAAATAAACATCTGCATACTCAGCCATGAAAGACATAGATTACGAAATTTAATCGAACAGCACTGGCCACGTACCGAACAACAACTTCGAACCCACGTATTCACTAAATCCTAGTACACACAGACTAATTCTTAGAGGAAATAATATGAAAGACTTAAGAATTCACACATACTTACATCAAAATTCCAAACTAATTCCAGAATCATAATGTATAGGAAATAAGGGTCTGAATTATTATAATGTACTTAAGATATCTGTGACAAATGTCAATAGAGTAACCCAATAACAAATTAACAACCACATCTTTCCAATATGGCAAATGCAATAACAAGATATAAATATGGTAAAAAATTAGAAAGTAATCAAATATTCAAAATAATATAACGCATAACCTGAGATATGTAGTGCATAACATACAGTTCCATAATAATATCCATATTAAACAAGAGTACTTGTATGAGCTTACCTATCCAAATATATAAATATATAATACTCAACAACCCTTCTAACTTAGGGGTTAGGTGTGCAAAAACTAGACAAAAATACAAGTGAAGTTTTTATTAATTGTATAATCCCGACAGGATTAGCAATTAATAATATTGACTCATAATAATAATTAAAATGCACCATACCTAATACCAAAAAAATAAACTCATACATAAAGTACTACATAATAATTAAATTAATAAGTAATAAATTAAAAGTCATCAACAACAAAGCCAAAGATGAAATCAAGCAATGTATGTAGGTACCTGCAATATCAGATGGTAAAAAAAAAATCAGACTAAAATTTCTAACCATACTAAAGATTGAGCTAATAAGCTAAAGACAAACAGAAGAAGAGATTAGCTTGAACAACTCTGTTTCAAGGTAATCTTCTTCTGAAGATTGTTCTACAACTTAATAGAAACATAGTATCAATGTTTCCTAACTAATAAAGAATTTATATTTGAATCTCAACCTAAAGTATCTGATTTATAAAAGCATTAAGTACATTATGGTACCCACACTGATATAATATTATTGTCAAAATTAACAAAACTAGAAGCTGAGATGGATAATGGAACTACTTTACCATACAATAATTATAATTGTTATGTTTAACACTACCAATTAAAGAACATAAATTATGGATGAACATCTGTAATCATCCGAACCATGCGAATTCAACGTATCATGTATAGACGCTAATGTTCTGGACTGATATTGCTTTGTGGTGTGTGCCTGTCTTACCAAACAATCCAAATATCAAAAATAACAAATATAAAATATAATCTAAAGTTTGTAAGACAAATATACATATGGAGAAAATATTAGCGACACACCAACAAATAAAAAATGCCAGCAAATATATAAAAATAATCAAATCAATAGCGTAAATAAAATACCTAAATACTGAAAATGATTTCTAGTTATGTATAAAATATAACCATACTAGAAAAAAATGTATGCATATATTCAACGATTAATTGTACGCGCAAACGTACTACCATTGGTAGAAGGAATAAAAATTTAACTAATAGAACATAATGTCAGTTATGTATACTCAATCTAAATACATAAATAAGTTTCCAATAAAAATACAAAATTCAAACTAAAATATGAGCTGTACCACTAAAACTAAAAATGAGGTATCGAAATCAACTAATCAAAACCAAAAGCAGCATAAGTCTACCTGTTTAGTATTCGTAAAGTTTTAAAGACCAAAAATAAATCAGAAGTAACATGTATACAAAGATATCAAAAGTTAATAAAACAGAAAATTCCAATAAAAGAAAATTGAACTAAAAGAACTACTGTCTTAGAACCAAAAACGGTTGGCCCCACGTTGGGCGCCAGTGTAACAAAATGAAGAAAACTTCTGTTGGAGTGAAAGTAAAAAGAAAGATATACTCCAACAGAAGTAAGGAAAAAAAAATAAAAAATTAATGGGACATAGATGTAGAGAGATGGGCTGTAAAGAAGAGATGAAAATAAAGGGGGTTTAGAAGGGATAGAAGTAGAAGTGGGAAGAGACAGAGGCAAACTGAATAGAGTTGGCTAGCTATAGATGCAAGAGAGCAATTTGACACTCAAGGATGGATACGGCTCGTTTGCATGCCTGTCGAAGAACAGTAGCTCTATATAGATAGTAATGATGACTAGAAGATGAAATAATAAAATAAGAATAAGGTACTGAAAAGGAAGGAGATGAATAATGACTAAAAACGAACAAAATAAATAAAACTAACTAATCATGGGCGCCATGAAAATGATCTTCGATCATTTTCCCAGGTATCTTAGGCTGCTTTCAAATATTAAATATATTAAACCTGTAATAATGAACATAAAGGAATAATAAAATAATTGATATACAAAATACATACATATTTATTAAAAATAACTACTAGATTTTTGACAATCTCTGAGTTACACAAAGTGTATATCATGTGACTCTAAAATGACATAAGTTATACAAAAAGTTATCTCTAAGATAACAACAATAATGTTATCTGTTAGAAAATTACAGGTATAAGTACCTCTCACTAACATATAGGGTACAAAATTACATAAGTCTTCTACCAAATGGTTATAGTACGCCTGCTACGTACAACTAAAGGGAACTGACAAAGATGAAAATACTACAAATAAATAGGCCCAAGCCTCACTAAGGGAAAATACAATAATGAATAAATAAAGTTAAATATACAAGGAATGAAATAGAAATGAAGTTGAGATAAATACCGACGATGACATAAATTAACCGAACAAATGGAATAAAGCAAATAACATTAAAATATTTGGGAAACAAGCTAGTAATATTAAAATATAAATTTACCCGAATTACATAAACCAATATCAAAGCAATAATAAAGTATTAAAAACCTAATTTTCTCTAGGCTTATTCCTGTGCACAAGAAGTTACCGTAGATACAAAGTTTGGGAACCAAATAATCTAATATACAAATATGTCAAAAAAAAACCAGAGGTAACCTAAATCTGGAAAAAAAACATATTTCATTAAACCAAATGTCTGAAACTTAAAAACCCATAGTTACTTAAAGCACAACACTAAATGTTCCCAAACCAATCCCTTCATCGGACGACCTCAAGGTGAAGTCTGATGCTGCAACCCATAAAATTAGCACCAGAGGAGGTGCTGAACCATGTTTCCCGTAGATACCGGTGTAAAGATGACAAAAGTGGGACTGGAATGTCCCATCGCTTGCTCCCAAATCGACATATTCCCATGGTGACTTGACTGTGGCTGTAGTGGTTTCCCTAGGTGTCGAAGGGCTATGAGTTCACCATGTGGTTACTCCAAAATGGCTAAAAAATATTCCCAGTTTTATTTCTCATTTCAAACATGAGCAAAAAGTAAAGGGAAGAAGAAATAATTGAGGAACTTTTTAGAAGCAATAGTATAGAAAAACCGACCATTAAAAATGTAACAAAAACCAATCTCAAGTAACCTTGAACTATTTTGGGTGTGAATACATGAACAAATGACATGGAATTTGTAATTTGAATATGATTAATTTAAGGAAATATCTGTAAAAATATTGAATTTATAAAATATTGGATGTTCAAAAACCTACAGAGAAATGATACTTATTTCCAATATTAATTTGAGGACTGCATATGTTTGGTTATGTCTAACCAAAAAAATATTAATGTATAATTTTCTTTGAATGAATACTTAATAATCGAAATAATCTACATAAAATCCAAATAATGAGTTGACTAAGAAATTTTAACAATGGGACTAATATTTTAATATTCAAGGCTAACAAAAAAAAATATTATAAAAAGGATTTTATTACCGGTGATTTTTCCAAGAGGGGTTGTTCTACTCACATGCCTCCCTACTGTAGAAAACCATTTGTGGTAACTTTTTCACTTTTCACTGATGTTATAAAATAAAAAACCAACCGCCATTCTAATATTCTATGGTAGCAACCAACTTCACCTACAGCCACAGGTCAAGTGATGAACATTCGTCTCTCCTTCCAAGAGTACGACGTCAAACTCACCGAACGCGAAATAATTCTCGATAGGTGGAGTATGTTCCATCACCGAGGTATGACGTCACGTCAGTGGTCCTATACGAGGAATTAGAGAATTTAAATGGGAGAGCGAAGGAAAATAATTATAAAAATAATTAAAGAGTTAAGTTAGTAACGTGACCGTTACAAGCTCATTAATATATATATAAGATAAATAATATCGGGCCCAATATGAAGCCCTGTGGTACTCCATTCCTATTGACAATCGGATCAGATATTGAAATTTTGGAGTCATGTCTTATTTTAACTATTTGGTGTTGGTCTTTCAGATAGAATTCAAACGAGTTTTAGGGTTTAGTATAGGGGAATCAATAGAGTTTTTGCTTACGGAAATAATGAAACGAGATAGACCTTTTTGTAATTTTATTAATAAATGTTTAATAAACAACATATCAAAAAGTTCTATACCAAAAGTAGGTGCTAAACAGGTTGGAATTAAATTGGAGGAAATATGGAAAAAATCTTAAATTCCAATAACTTAACATACAAGAATTATTCCGCTTTTAAAATTCTATCATGACAAGTATATCAAACTTATGAAACCATTTAAGAACAGGCAAAACAGTGAATTTTACAAAAATAAAATTCAATGCTTTAAGGACTAAGAAGTAAAACTACACGTTTCGATCTTGCAGCTTGCAAATGTGACACTCTGATTAATTGTCTTTGTAGCAAATCTTAAACAGTGCCTCTGGATGATCGCGAATTTCTATTAAATCAAAGAAGTCCCAGAAAAATGGTGATAAGCTCGATTGATAGAGAAAACAAAAACAAATATATTCAGAGAGAACAACGGTAAAAGAAGAGAGGTACCGACGCAAAGACAAAACTTTAGCTCAAGTAAAAAAGTACCAAGTTTTATCGATCGTGGAAGAACACCTAACACTTGTGCATGAGTCAGGGTGCAAATTTTTCCGATATGTGTTTCCGCTGTCTGGTACATCAGAAAGTATCAAATCCAGCTATTAAATGTGACGGACTAGTCGTAAATATTGGCGTTAAAGGTGAGTAATACGACTGTTTGAAGAACATCTTAAAAAACCGCTTCAGTGGTTTGTATGTCTGCGACATTCAAATTATCTTCCCCTTGGACACCAAAAGAAGTTTACTAGTGACCAAATCAAAAAACGTGAGGCTCTTCAAACTTTCTCCTATATAAATTTTGATTCAAACGACTACTTTGAGTTAAGTAACTAGCAATAATATCATCTTACAGAACCACATATTCTCTCGATTGTCGAGTGGGTATTTGCGAGATTTTATTAAGAATCCTAACTTAGACACCTTTAACATTGAGATTGAGAAATATCACTTCCACAAACAATGTTTAGAACAACGTATCAAGCTTGTGAAATAAGCTTCTCTAGCAGTTTTTGGATCGTATTCGAGGGATGGATTTATAAACATGCGAATTGATTCCAGAAAAACTATGCCTTACTTTAATGCTAAATCGGAAGACATCTTCCAATAGAATGCTTTTACCATATTTTTTGTAATATTTATATACCTAATATACCTAATGCACTATTTTAAAATTATAGTAATTTTGTACTTTGCTTTATATCTATTTTAGTATTAAAAAACTTGTGTGACGTCAGGGAGACGGATAAGGTAGGCTATTTTGTTATAAAAAGAATGTTTGAGTATACTTTTCTTAAGTAAAATTTTTAATTGCCTTGGGAAACCAGAAAATATTTTCCAAATTAAACCGAATTTATTTATTCAACTTTTATGAGGTATTACATTTCCATTACAAAAGAAATTAGCATATTAATGTATTTTTTCTAATTTTTACTTGCTAAAGGGTGGGCAGAAAATACTTTTTTATTTCAACGCAATTTTACTAAAATTCTAAATAGTGTGTTAGGCAACTTTAGTGAGCTATTACATTTTTGTGTGAAAATAAATTTTTTTTTCTTCTGTGAACATTTTTGCAAAATTTTTAATTGTCTTGGGGGACAGAAGATATTTTCCAATTTCGAAAAATTTTATCAAAATGCTTAACAGTTGATTGGGCAACTTTTGTGGGGTATTACTTTTCCATCGCAAAAAAAAAATTTTTTTTCGCCTTTTTCGATGAACCCTAATGTGCGTTACAACACTCTCGATGCACTTACAAGTGGAAAGCTGTGTGCTCTGTTGCCAAATTTTTCATTAATTTATCACGAAAAACGATAAAATGTTAGATTTTTTCTAAGAGCGCGACCGATCCTGGATTTATATTGTTACAAAATAAATTAAAAAAAAAACGTAATTATCTATTAAACTATCTCATGTGACATTCTAAAACTTTAAATTAAAAAACTATAACATCAAGGAGAGTTCAAAAATGTAGATAAGAATATAGTGTGTTCTATTAAAAAAAAAGATAAGTTTGTTTCACCCTCTATCGGTAACCCTGTATATCTAAAAATATTTTTAACGTATGGCCCTATCAATGCTACAACATATATTATTGCTACAAAATTATTAAAAGAAATGTACTTATCCCTTAAACTACCTCGTACCTATGACATTGCAAAACCTTATAGGTATTAAAAAACGATAACGTCAAGGAGAGTTCAAAAATTTAAATACGAATATAGGATGCAATATTAGAAAAAAGATAAGCTAGTTTCACCCTGCCAGTATGGGTGGCCCTGTATATCTAAAAATAATTTTAAAATATGGTTCTATCAATACCCCAACTTTTACCTTATAGTGGAGTCAATGAAGGTTTTCACCTCCGATTTCGTTGAACATCCATCCGTTTTTCATGAAAATTGGTAAGTATGTAGAGGATACCTCAAGAAACAAAGGTGACATGGTGCCAACTTGCGCTTTTACCCTGGGTGGGGGGATGCCACCCCTTCTCGGGGGTGGAAATTGTTTTATTAAAAATAATACCACTAATCGATAGAGGGACAAATTATAAGTAAAATTTGTTATATAAATTTATTTCAATAAATCAATAGTTTTTGAGTTATTAAAGATCAAAAGTTTTGATTTTTCCTGAAAAAAATCCATGTTTTAAAGCAGTTTTTCATAAATAACTCAAAAACTATAAGTTTCTTCAAAAAAGTTGTTATTACCAAAATCGAAGACAATATAAAAAAAATAAGCTCCTTATCGAAAAATCCTTTATTACATATACAAAGTGAGTTATATGCAATTGAATGTTTATTTTTTTCCGCAAGTGCTCAAATCTTAGTATTCAAGTTTAAATAACAGGAAAACGATGCACTTTGTTAAATATAAATATTAACCATTTTAATAAAGTACTTGAAGGTAACTATCAAAAAGCTATATAAGAAGTCGATAGCATCAAAATTAAGCAAGTTATGATGGAAATAAGAGGACCTTTTCAGATTTTTTTGGGAAGAATGAAAAATTAAACATACGTCATTTCCACAAAAATTAAAATTTATAGTAACCCATTTAAAACGTTATTTATTTCAGCATGAGTAATAACTTCAACAATTTTGACCGGTATAGAATGCATATTTTTGAAAAAAAAAATACGATTAATAGAAAAATTAGAATTTTTCAAATTTTCGTGAATTTCATTTTCTTTTGATAACTCCAAAAATACTCGATATGCTTAAAAAATGGTAGAGAAGAAAATTTTAGTTTTAACTTTATTTAAGCTTTTTATTTTTATATAATTTTTTTACGACAAAAAATAACCGAGATAGAAACATTTAAAACTTAAATTTTACTGCGAGGACCATGTAACCGGGGTCCTTTCACCTTGTATTTAAAAAAATAAAGGATTTAGAAAATTATGTTTAATACAGCGTTATAGAACTTATACTTAGCTTTGTAATGGTTTTTGGATAAATCTCATATTTCAAAATTTAACGGAGTTATTTTAAAAAAACCAATAACATTTTCTTTGAAAAAATTTTATAGCGGAGATTTTGTATGTATACAGGTTGTGGGAAGTCCAATTAGTCGTTTGTTGTAGGAGATACCAAAAAAGTTTATTTAGGTGAGATTGGGGCATAGATAATATCAGAATTTAAATACATATTCAAATATACAGGGCCACCCATATTGAGAGGGTGAAACAAAATAATCTTTTGTTTAATGGAACAGCCTGCATATTTTAAAATTTTTGGATTCTCCTCTATGTTTTATTTCTTAAAATATCAGGTTTTGTGATATTATACGAAGTAGTTTAAAAGGTAATTACGTTTTTATTTTCAAATTTCATAGCAATATTCACCCCCTGTACAATTGTAGTGATTTGACATCAGAAGATCAATTTATGTTCAAGTGATTTTTAATATTATCTATTATTGTTAAAAATTATTAATCTAGCAAAACGTTTAATTTTAGCTAATACAGGGTTGGTCGAAACTGAATGAGTGTTTTCTCAAAGTTTGAGAGTATGAGTTTTCTCAAACGGAACAGCCTGTAATGCCTGTAATGAGCATTGTAATGAAATGCTCTTGTATGGCACTTTATTATTTCCCACCCTGCCAGTGAGAACTGAATTTATTTTTGAAATCCCTAACTTTATGTCTTTAATTATTTTAAATATTGTAAACGATTAAAAAACAATCAAATTAAATTGAAATGAATAACCAGTGTATATCTTCCACATTTACTTCATATTTAATGTAGACTGTACCATAGCATTGCACAGATTATTATCCCTGTATAGCAAAGATATACCATGAATATGAATTCATACTTGAGAAATGTCCTATATCCAGTCTCACAAAAAAAAGGGATTCCTCAAACATAATATATATGCAGACAAAATCAGCCAAAGTGATTTGCGATATCTAATTAAAGGCCCTACCAAGTTGGTTTTGTTGAATATAGCATGAAAGCACGACGATACTTTAGTGATAAGCGTATTTTTCGTAGTAGCTATAGTATGTTGTTTTATATTATGTATTACTTCTATTAAATTGGTTTTAGTATGATTCGTTTATCTAAAAAAATGTAAAACAAACAAAAATTCTGTTTTTCTTGTAGTTGTTTTTTCGTATAGATATTGTTTTATATTGTAGTAAATTGAATTTAGTTTGAGTATGTTCCGTTTGTTTGTAGAATTATATTTAATTAGATTTGCTTTAATTACTAAAATAAATAAATTTTCAATTATATCTTATGTATTTGTGGAAAGGAAACCTAGCATTAGCGGCCACATTTCTATAACGGCCAATTGTTTTCTATTTTTAGTGGCCGTTATTGTCAGGTTTTACTGTACCAATAATATTTTATTAAATTATAAAATATTATTTTAATAAAAAATTTATAAACTTGATAAAAGAAAGTTTGCTTAGAATTTACTCCTCTATCTAATTATGGGGTTATTTTTAATAAAATAGTGTTCACCCATGAGAAGGGGTAACATCCACCCCCAGGATAAAAGAGCAATTTGGTACCACATTATTTTTGTTTCTTGAGGTATCCTCTAACTACTTTCCAATTTTCATGAAAATTGATGAAGGTTCAACGAAATCAGGGGTGAAAACCTTCAGTGACTGCCTTTTTGGAAATATAGAAGATTAATTTTTTTCGTGATTGTCGATTTGCTAATTTTCTGATTTTTGGTTGCTATAAGGTTTAAAAAATTAATAAAAATTATAAATCATGCACATAAATGTAAAAAAATATTTATTTTACTTTTTTATCATTAAAAAAAGGTGGATTTCACCCCTAAAATGCAGAAAGCGCAACTTGGTGCCATATCACTTTTATTTTTTGAAGTATCCTCTAACTAATCAACAATTTTCATGAAAATCGATGAAGGTTCAAAGAAATCGTGGGTGAAAACATTCAGTGACTACACTTTCAGAAATATAGAAGAATAAGGTTTTCGTGATTTTCGACTTGTTAATTTTCGGATTTTTGGTTGCTATAAGGTTTAAAAAATTTAAAAAAATGTAATCCATGCACATAAATTAAAAAAAAATATTTATTTTTCTTAATTAAACGAGATTACTTGCGCCATAATGCGGAAATCTGCATTTTTTACAATTTAAAAAGTAGGGGTGTATTACACCCCTAAAATGCAAAAGCGCAAGTTGATGCTATATATATTTTATTGCTTAAGGTATCCTCTAACTACTTACTGATTTTCATGAAAATCGATGAAGGTTCAACAAAATAGGAAGTGAAAACTTACAGTTACTGCACTTTCAGAAATCTAAAAAATTATTTTTAAAAAAGGGGTGTATTTTACCCCTAAAATTCAAATAGCGCAAGTTGGCGCTATGTCACCTTTGTTCCTTGAGGTATCCTTTAACCACTCACCAATTTTTATGAAAATCGATGTAGGTTCAACGAAATCTGAGGTAATAACTCATATCCACCTTCATTGACTCCACTATTAACAATTTTTTCGAATTTCTTACGAAAAATGAGCAATCGGACTTCCTCGCACTAATGCTGCACCTTGTATACAGGTGTGCAGCCTTTTTAACTAAACATACTTAGTGATATTACGTTAAACATAATACCGTTTAACGATACCAATTTCTTGGAACAGTTATTTTTCAGAAGCTTGCCATCCTGCGTCATTATTTTAAACTCCCTTAATTCTCCTTTAAACTACTGCTAACGTTTGAACTTCCGTAGCGGTAATTAAAACTTTCTCCAATCCAATTACTTTGAGAGATTTCTAAAGGAAACTATGTGGCAACTTCCAAGAAATATATTGGCTCCTATGAAAAGAAATTAGTTGTAGTATTTGGATAGTTATTACTGATTGCTATTCTTGGTGCGTCTTAATTATTGTAATAACGCCGATAGTATTATGTTGGAAAGATTAATAGCATGATGTATTCTTAACTTTAAATCCAGAATAATCTGAGAGTTGGTTAAATGGAAACTTATTTTATTTTTAAATTTCTGGTTTCAAAATTGTAGTTGTGTTTAAAACGTTGTTTTAAAATAGTGATATTTTACCGTAACAGGAAATAACTAACTATGGTTTCTCGCCATAGTAATCACTATAGTCGAGGAAATGAAGCTGAAAAAATGGCAAAACCTCGCAATTTTTTCGTCCAGCTTCGATTTGTACAAAAATTTGGGTTTAGGCTAATTACACCCTCTAGTTCATTTTCTATATTGAGCCGTTGTACGCTTTTGGTTTTTTAAGGGTGAAAAAACCCCTAATTTTAAAAAATTATAAAATAACATTTTAAACTTTACTATTGTCAACATTTGGTTCTTCTTAGTTACATAATGATTGTTTTATGCTTTTAAATAAACTATCATAATATTTTAACCCTTAAAATCACCCTTGTTGGAGCTATATATAAAAAATTTACTTATCCTAAAAGAATAATTTCGGCTTACATCGATTTACATATAAATTTGGGATTAGGATCATCTCACCCTGTACTTCATATTCTATATCATGTTTAACGGCGTTGAATATTTTTAGGGATGTAAACTACCCCTTATTTTCAAAAATTATATAAAAACATTGTAAACTTTAATGCGGGTAAAATTTGGTTTTGATTGTTTAAATAATGATTGTTTTATACTTTAGGATATAATATCATAATATTTCAACCCTTAAAAACCACCCTTAATAACACTACACTTTTTATAAGTAGATATTTTAATAGACCTATACAGAAAAAAAAGTAGAATTAAATAATTACAAAAATATTTATTTGCACAAAAATACGAATTTACAAATACGTAAAAATACAAATACAAATAGTTTTTTTAGTCATTTTCCAGTATACGAACCGGTTCTGTGGTATCATACATACATTGAAAATTATCCATAAGCGGACTATCCGAATTTTTCGAAAAAAATGGTTTTATAAACATAGCTCCTTCATTTTTGGCGATAAAAAGTTTTTTCAAAAACGACTTTGTAGGATTTTTAAAGAGTTATAGGACTGTATAAACTAAATTCCGTAAGATCCCTTAGTTTTTAATTAGGATTGGTTTAAAGGGCTCGAATAAGGGGGTGTTTGCTCGTAAATAGAGGTTTTAAACAGATATATCTCGCTAACGGTTCACTGTAATGAAAATCTATGCACAAAGGAATTTTAGCTATTAAAAAAGCTACAATTTAGTAATCCATCATTTTTTTCGTATCTCCAGTATTTTCGGAGATATCTTGAAGTAAAATGCTAAAAATGGGAAATTCCAAAAAATTAATTTTTCTTTAAACTCCAATTCTTCTAAAATTAGGCCTTTTAAATAGGTCAAACTTCTTGGGTGTATTGATAATACAAATGTAAAAGGAATTACAGAAAGGTGAAGAGCAATTTTTAATTAGGAGGGTAGTTACGGGGTTGTTTTCACTAATTTTTTCATAGAGAAAAGCAGGTACCGACATTTTTTTGATCATAAGTCGCTTAGTTTTTAGGCCAGAAACTTTTTATTATTATTTTTTGAAAGGGCTAACTGCTTGAAAAAATATTATTTAAGTTTTCCTCGAAAAATGCAAAGTTTTTCCGTTATTTTACTTTGAATATTTCAAATTATGCATTTGACGAAAAAAGCTAACTTTTAACATGCCGCATCTCGGTTTGTGTTGGTCTTAAAGATATTACAGAAAAAGAATTAGGTTTGTGTTACTAAAAGATACAATTTTGATATTTACAGTTTTTTTATTAAATGCATATTTTTCGAGGTATTCTCAAAAAACCCTCTAAGAAAGTCGATTTTTTCATCGAAAAACTGTTGCTTTCAAGCGCGAAAAACTCGAAAAATATTAGTTTTACGAAGAAAATATACAAAACATTTTTTTCTTAGAATTATTTTTACATCGATTTACATGGTTAAAATGTAATAAAAAACTTCCGCCCCCCGAGATAGGGTGGCAACCACCCCCAAGGTTTTAGCGTACAGCGGCATGATATAGAAAATGATCCTTGGACTACTCCCTACCTTCTGTGAAAATTTCAAGTAAATCCATGCTGGACGAAAAAATTGCGAGCCAAAATGCTTCATTTCCTCGACTACTAGGGTGGTTCGAAAAAAACTTTTTTTCTTTTATTTCAGATCGCTATAGTGCAGCGATTCTCAACCTGTGGGGCGCGCCCCACTAAGGGGGCGCGCTTTTAGTAATGGGGGGGCGTGAGCATATAAAAAAATACACCAACATCATTAACTAATTTACTAAAATCAAAGCAAAACAAAATTCTGGCAAAATAAAAAATAAAATACACATGAACGCTGAATAGGAGTTATAATCATAAAGAGCACTCAATACTAAAAAGTAAGATTTACTGTTTTTTGTCAAAATTATTGAACGAGGGGGCGCGGTGAAAATAATTATGGAAGATTGGGTCGCAAAGGGTAAAAGGTTGAGAAACGCTGCTATAGTGCACAAAAGTTGCCATTGGTATAGACATGAAAAACCACTAATTATTATTTTTTTATAATTGATGGATTCGACCGTTACTTGATGGAAGTTCATTTTATCTAACAATAAAACACTGAAAACGTTCGTTTTCTATACTTCCACAAAATTTATTATATCTAAGTGACTACAGCTGTTTCACTATTTTTTTATTAATTTGTCTTCCGGTCGCGCAATGCCATCGAAGTTAGCAAAAAATTGTGAAAAACCTTAATTTTTTATATTTTTCTTAAACTGGCGAGATGGTTTTAATTGCGTTCCTATACCATAAACTAACTACTAAAAGTGTGTAAAATCAATATACATACGATTATTATACATTTGTTTAATATCTTCCGGTCGCGCAAAATAATACAAAATGAGTAAAGTTAGTAGTTTTCGAAAAATTTCAAAGTTTGACTGTTTAGTACATTTTAATCGTACAACTTTTAGAGATGCTATAGTTTAATTATATTACAAGGATATCCGGAACGATTGCAAAGGCCCTACCTGATTGCGAAAGACTACCAGTTGTTGATTTTAATCCTATCGATTGTAATATTCAAATAGTTGACAAGCGTACTCTTAGCAAGGACCAATGGTACTTGCTTGAGATATCAGAAGTCGTCAAGTTAGGACATTGTTCAGAAGACTTTGTAGTACGTGATCCTGGCTCAATGTCAAAGTTGGCATCGCTGAGCGGTGCAATACTGTGGTTCTAATATGGAACTGTGTGCATATACTTTACTTGAAGCTTTGGTCACTAGCTTAACGCATCTTTCAACTGCCCGTGTATGGCATGGGAAAGCATCCATACTCATAACAGGCTTGAAATCATTGCTCATATACTGATTTATATCTTCATTAGTCAATGGTCTTAATGGTAGAGGGGGAGTCAGTGTACAGTGTCCATTTGATAATTTCGTAATACTCTTTAGCTTCAAAGTTTAAGTTTGGTGGTTTAAAGGTTCTGACAGTCACTTTCAGGTATTGCTTGCTTTGCTTTCATGATACGCCTGAAGCCCAGCTTTCGAATATGGTTTCTTTCATCAGTTACCATAGCCAAAATAAATTTTCGGGATGGGTAGAGTAAGCATTCCATTGTAAAACGGTATCAACAACTTGAAGGAGCTCTTCTGGTAAATACCTTGAAGATTCAATGATTTGGTAAACATGTCTAGGCCCATCAGTAAATTTGTAGTTTATTTTTATGGTACAAACCATATATGCATATAACATTTGAGAATGAATGTGACAATCTCTCTCAGATTTTCAGAACGGCTAGACACACTGATGGACCACAAAACTCGGTTTGCAGTAGTAAGTCATCTTGAATGTGATATTGGGCCAGGATCACGTACTACAAAGTCTTCTGAAAAATGGCCTGACTTGATTACTTCTGATATCTCAAGCAAGTACAGTTGGTCCTTGCTAAGAATACGCTTGTCAACTTTTATAATCTCACAATCAATAGGATAAAAATCAGTAACTGGTAGTCTTTTAGAACCAGGTATAGGGCCTTTCCAATTGGTCCGGAATATCCTATTGGGGCATAGGTAAATTGAGTCCCATATACCTGAATTAAGAAAGGTCAAAATATTTAGATGGTCGAATTGAGTCCCGGGCATCGTAATCCTTCTAATTACCTTTTAATAGCTTTATAATTTGTAAGTACTTTCTAATTTGTACTTAAGCATATTTAGAAATGTTGTTATTACCTGAAATAACAATAGAGGAATGAAATGATTTTATTGATTATGCATTTATGGTAATCAAATATAAAAAAGGAATATCCTACAAAATATTTAGTATGGTGCGATCTATCTGTATACAATACGGTGTTAAGTTGATTGCCAAAATAATGAGTTCAGTGTAAATTGTTCTTAGTGAAAAAGGAAAACAATTGATTGTGTTAAATGGCTTCAAATATCGTTTTCACAAATCTTTAAAGAATAACGACAAGCGTTGGATGTGTTGTGCGCAGACGAGAGAAAAATGTAAAGCATTTTTAAAAACCCAAGGTGACAACGTAGTGACGGAAGTTCGGGATGAACACAACCATAGCGAATTAAACGAAGATGCACTTAACCGTCAAATGTTAAGTAACTCCTTAAAACGAAAGGCCGCAGAAGACATCGGTGAAAGACCTATGAAAATTTTGCAAAAGGAATTACGAAATGGAAATATTAGTACCTTGACTACCAAAGACGTGGCATTGGTTCGAAAAAATATGTATAACGTACGACGATCTCTTCTGCCTAAATTACCGAAAAGTATGGAGGAAACTCATGATATGTTAAAAACATTTCCAGTGAAAACCAACAAAAACGAGGATTTTATAATGGTGAACGACATAGGAAACCAAATTATTATGTTTTCCTGTAGCAACAATTTAGAATTTTTAGCAGATTTGGACACGATTTATATAGATGGAACTTTTAATATTGCCGAAAGCTTTTTAATCAAATTGTTCTCCATCCATGGTCTAAAAGAAGATCATTATATACCTTTGGTTTTCTTCTTATTGCCAAGTAAACAAAAACATACATGTACACTGGCACTTAAATACCTAACAGAACAAGTTGAGAAATGCAAGAAAAAACTCGCTTTAAAAACGGTATTTGCAGATTTTGAAGAAACAATTCAGCAAAGTGTCACTGAAGTTTGGACTAATGTTTCATTGAAGGGCTGCCGATTCCATTTAGAACAATCCTGCTAAGTAGTCATATTTGAGTCCTTTTTTGAATGATGATGATGTGTATGTGTGCTTTTTGTTTTTTGGTTTTTTTTGTACTGATTTCCCATATGCCAGACCTTTGTAATTTTCCTGGTCCTGATAAGTAATCATATTTGACATATTTGAATCTTTTTTTGATGATGATGATGATCATGATGATGATGATGATGATGATGATGATGATGATGATGATGATGTGTATGTAAACTTTTTGTTTTTTGGTGTTTTTTACTGATTTCCCATATGCCACGTTGTTGTAATTTTCCTGGTCCTGATAAGTAGTCATATTTAAAATACGAGTATTTGAATTGTATTTTTGATTATGATGATGTGTATATATGCTTTTTGTTTTCCGGCGTTTTTTACTTATTTTCCATATGTCATACTGTTGTAATTCTAATGAAGTTTTTTTCTTTTTTCAGGTGGCGCAAAATTCAGGCACTAGGTTTAATTAACATCCTTATACAAAGACAAAGAGAGTGATGTAGGAAAATATTTAACATACTGCTTTGGAATGCCATTTCTCAACCCAGAAGATGTAGGAGATTGTTTTGTTGAAGCTTTATCATCAATAAATCATTACGTACACCGACTAAGCCCCAGGTAGACACGGGACTCAATTTACCCATCTTCGGGACTCAACTCGGCTATTAGAAATACGGATTATAAATTCTGGGACTCAACTAGGTTACTCCGTCCTATTGGGCCTGTTGTATTTCCATCTAAGTGTTGGAAAAGGTGGCGGAATGACAGTTCGTTGTAATGGAGAAGAAAAATACTCCAATGTAGAGGTATTCCCACATGTATCTCTATTTGTGGCTGCGCGCGCTTCGCTGGTATTCGTCACTTTCGCCTCGCGTCACAGTAGTCTGCTATGTTTGACGAAGCTGCGCGACCGAATTCCACTTGAATATCAAAATCTATCTTATATGCTTGGATATTACATATTATTGTAACATAATTAAACTATAGCATCTCTAAAATCGTATGATTAAATTGTACTAAACAGTCAAATTTTGAAATTTTGCAAAAACTACTAATTTTACTCATTTTGTATTATGTTGCGCCACCGGAAGGTATGAAGCAAATGTATAATAAGTGCATTTATATTGATTTTACATACTTTTAGTAGTTAATTCATGGTATAGGAATGCAATTAAAACCATCTGGACTGCTTAAAAGGAAAACATGAAAAATTAAGGTTTTTCACAATTCTTGCTAATTTCGATGGCATTGGGCGACCGGAAGACAAATTATTAAAAAAATAATAATTAGTGGTTTTGTTCACGTCTATACCAATGGCAACTTTTGTGCACTATAGCGACCTGAAATAAAAAAAAAAAGTTTTTTTCGAACCACCCTAGTAAACACGTTGGTATTGCAATTAAACCGTTTAATCTTACTGAGCGGAAAAACGTGATCGTAATCTGATCTTTTTCAGACTGGTTTTCAGCCGATGCACAGAGTTCGTTCGGATATAGTGAGCGTTTTTTTTTTATAAAATGAAACCGAATTTACTAATACCTCTTCGCCCCCTAGTTGTGTTAATAATTGTGTCTTCTTCGTTTAAATTTTTCTCTTTCAAGTCCTCTGCCACGTAATCCCTCCATCTTCTCGTTGGGTTTCCCATATTTTTCCCTCCACTTCCGACAGCTCTATCCTTCGTCCCAAATAACTTTCATTTTTTCATCTGACCAAAGATTTGCAGTCTCTGCTCTTAACGCTTTCTCAATACTATATATAGTCTTAAGACACCCGGCTCTCTCCCTAATAACGTGTTACCTAATCTGGTTTGAACCTTTATTATAGGCCATACCTCAAAGCCGTCCACCAACGTAGGCCTCACCACACAATTTTATATCTCGTCGGCATACTGCCAAAAGTGACCAAGTCATAAAAAATCTCATTTTGATGTTTATTGACCAAATAACTTAAAATTATAATATATAGATATAAAAATTCGGGTTGAAAACGTCCTCCGACGTTGTCCGATGCCTTGTTGCCAATATATTCTATCATTACAGTTTTCATCTTCTAATCCTCGTACACTCATTGATCGTCTTTCTCCTTGTATCCATGTCATTCTTGGCCTTCCTCTTTTCCTGTTTTCTGTAGGTATCCATTTTATAATTTTCTT
Organism: Diabrotica virgifera virgifera; assembly: GCF_917563875.1. Taxonomy (NCBI): domain Eukaryota; kingdom Metazoa; phylum Arthropoda; class Insecta; order Coleoptera; family Chrysomelidae; genus Diabrotica; species Diabrotica virgifera. The sequence goes on from NC_065447.1 coordinate 101,529,066, forward strand.
TGGCAATCTTTCCTCCCCATTCTCTGAACATGTCCGTACCACGTTAATTGTTTCTTCTCAATGCATTCTACAACCGTTTTCAGAAAATAATACCGTTGCATAAAATTATAATAACTTAACAGAAAAAAATACCCAAGTCGCAATACAAATAATATGGTTGTCTAATTTCAGGTACCTCTTCTAACTCCTAATACTGGTATACGCTACCGAGAAAACTGACCAAGTCGACTTGGTCACTTTTTTCGCTAGAGAGTTGATATTGAATTTGTCTGATCAATTTAACTTAAGTAGACGTTACGTACAAGTATACTCAATTTTGTGTCAAAATCATTGTTCTAACGCAAATTAATTTTAAAAACAAGATTAGAACAAATACACACACTAATTTTAGGTCAACTTTTGATCTACAATCTTTTGGTTTTAAATCTTCCAATGTCGGACGTTTCTCAAATTTATTATATAAGAAAGTTATCTACCTACAATTTAGCTACTCATGAAACTGCGAAACCCAATAATGTTTATTGCTTTTCTTGGACAGAATTAAGTTGTCAAAGGGGAAGGTGAAATGGAAACTTCTTTACTCTGCTGGATTAAAAGTATTAAAACTACTATGTATAAAAGAAATTAGTGTTTTTCTGATAGCTGAAGTGGACAGAACAGAAATCAATTTATTTCGGTTCTTTTTTGTATATTTTGCAGTGGCGACGCGTAACTTTTTCTAAAGTGTTACCAAAACCAGATGTAAAAAAATCCTCTTTAAAAAAAATATTTTGAACCTCCCAAATAAAAAGGTTTTTTTCAATCCTGTGGGATAAAATTAAACAAATCACTATTCCCAAATTATTTGTATGTAATTATGTATATGTAACAGGTATAACAAAAATTAATAAACAAATTAAACATATTATTCTACCATAAAATTAACATAAAAAACGAACAAGTAGGAAAAAGAACAGATTTTTAAAACTATTGTTTATATTTTAATTCTTCCATTTTCAATAATAAATTTTTTTTTTCTTTAAAATAACATATAAAAAATATACAAGTAGAATGACTTTTCAACTAGTTGATCAATTACGCATTACGTAGCAACACTCTTCCATGTTTAAATGCACGCACACTGTAATCTGTAATAGGTACTAAACTAACTAAACCAACGTTACCAATCTTCAAAATGGTTACAATACTGATATGCACAGCTGTGAAGTTGGGGGTTGCTGGACGAAGACACTACCCCGAACAAACAAACTTAAACTTTTTAATAAACTTTATTCTTATAAGGTTAAAGGTACAATTACAATTACAATTACGTCGACCGACATTATCGTTATGATAGGTCAAGGTGACCCATATCTCGGTAACTATATCCCCTGACTACGCGCGATAGAGTGCAACGAACACAAAAGATGTCTCAGGTACTCGAACTTCCTATTTATATCTACTATATTAAAAACAATTCCCATATGTATCACCATATATGGTTATACTATACGTATTTGAATAATGACGTGTGCTTTGTTTGCAGTCTTTCGAATGAGTTGAATACTTTGAACTTTGCTACTGTCGTAATAAATTATACAAATTGCAACTATAATATTGACCTTATTTTTATAACAAATAAATTAGGAAAATTCCGTGAGGGTTGTCGTGTACCATCACATCTCTCTGGGCGGGGAAAAAATGAAAGGGGATTTCAGCAACAATTTCCTTTCATCTCTACTTTATATTATTTATGTTGACTGACGTCTCTCCTTTATAAGAAAATTAAACATATTAAAAGAAAATGAGAAAAGAAAAAAATGAGATATATAAATATTTACACTGAATCTTAAGTACTAGTAAAAGTCTTATGGTGGACTATTATTACACTTTTACACTATAACACCTTTCAGTACCTATTCTTTTTAAATATATACAGCTTAACGTTATTCTTATGTATGACTACTTGTTTACGCTTTTTCTCAATAATTATGTTAGGCATTTCATCTTTAATTACGGTATATGGACGCGAAAACAAAGAGTTAAGTTTTGAGTTTGGCTCATTTTTTATTAATACTTTATCTCCCGGTTTATAAGTTATTTTACTCGTTTTGGCATCATATACTTTTTTTCTGCTGTGTTTTGTCTGTGTTAGTGTTTCTCTGGCCTCCTTTGCAACTACTTGTAGTCTGTATTTCAGTTCCATGGGATAGTCGTCAACATTATACAAAAGTTCTATTTCGTTTTGAACATTTGTCGGCAGTCTACATATTTTTCCGAACACTAATTCGAACGGTATATAACCCGTTGCTGAGTGTACTGAAATGTTATACGAAAAACAGAAATATTGCACCCATGTACTCCAATTTGTAGGGACTTTTGATAGTTGTATCCTAAGGTACGCATTTAAATGTTTATGAGTATTTTCTAAAGCTCCTATTGTTTCGTGGTGATATGCTGTTGAGTTTAGTTTCTCTATTTGCAATAATGAGCATGTTTCCTTAAATACTCTTGCCATAATCTCTGAGCCTCGGTCTGTGACTATTCTTCTGGGTACTCCATACCTCAGAATAAAATTTTCTACCAATGCCTTGGCTACTGTTTCGGCTTCTTTGTTCTTTATTACATATCCTTCTATGTATTTACTTAGCTCACATTGCAGTGTCAATATATATCTATTCCCACTGTCATCCATCCCAAATGGTCCTACTAGATCTATAAATATTGTGTCGAATGCGCAGGTGGCAGTCGATGTGATAGTTAGAGGTTGTTTGGTTATGATAGAATGCTTATGCCTTTGACAATCGTCGCATCTCTTCACAAATTCCTCGATATCTTTTCGTAAACTATTCCAAAAATAATATTTCCTTATATTTTTGTACATTCTATTTATTCCAGCATGCCCTCCTGTTGGTAACATGTGAAAATCATTAATTATAATTCTTCTTAATTTTTCATCTGCTATATTCTGTTTGTCTTGTACTATACATATTTTGATATCTTTTTCTTTAAATATTTTAGGATCCTTTCTTATCTCTTCAATAATTGGCTGATTCTTATTATTCTTTACTAGTACTAGTTCCTTTATATTCTTTTGTGCGCACATTTGAATGAAGGCTCTCAACGATGCTCGTAACGCAGACGTTGATCGAGGTTCTTGATATGTCGAGTTTCTCAACGACGCTCGTAGTGCAGACGTTGATCGAAAATCTCGAATCAGATAAATAATATCGTCTTCTTCGTTATACAATATACTACTATCTGTATTTTCTTCAGCAGAATCTAGCTTCTTTGCTTTGCAATCGTCCTTGTCTATCAGTTTTACCTCTACCGCACTTTTCGCCAATTTCAACAATTCGACTACGTATGGTTGATCAGTCCATTCGTTTTTCGAATCGGCGATTTCCTCCTACTTTTTCATTTGTGCTCTCGTCATCACTAATATACTTTTCTCTGAGTCCTTATTTAGTTGCTTTAGTTCTTCTGATGTAACTTCTATTCGTGATAAGGCGTCAGCTGTTACATTTTCAGCTCCTTTCACGTATCTAATTTTAAAGTCGTATTCTTCTAACTTCAATCTAAATTTGGTTAATCTGCTGGAAGGGTTTGTCATACCAAATAGGTACACCAATGGTCGGTGGTCTGTCAAAATAATAAATTCTTTCTGTAGAAGGTAGTGTCTCCATTTAGCAATGCTCCATACTATTGCCAGTAATTCTTTTTCTATCGTAGGATAATTTATTTCCGCTTTATTAAGTGTTCTACTGGCATATGCTACCGGTTTGTCATTCCCGTTTGACAAAGTTGCTCCTAGTGCGATGCCAGATGCATCTGTCCGCAGAATAAACGTGTTCTCCTCCGATAAATCTGGGAATTCCATTACGGGGGGTTTGATAATGACGTCTTGAGGCTTTCAAAAGCTTTTTGGCATTCTGTTGTCCACTCAAATTTTACATTTTTCCTTGATAATCTATTTAGCGGTGCGGCTATTTCTGCAAAATGATTGATATGTTTTCTGTAATAATTTGCAAAGGCTACGACTCTTCTTGCTTCTTTTGCATTTTGTGGTATTGGATATTGTTCCAATGCGGTGATCTTTTCCGGATCTGGTGCTATACCTTTATTCGAAATCTTGTGTGTTAAATATAATAGTTCTTTTTTTCATAAACTCGCATTTAATTGGATTTAATTTCAGATTTACTTTCCTTAGTCTCTCTAATACCTTCACTAAATTCTGATTATGCTGTTGTAGACTGTTGCCAAAGACTATCAATTCATCAAGATATATAAACATGTTTTCATAATTTAAACCTGACATTGCCATAGTCATGGCTCGTGAGAAACATCCATGGCTTGTCTTTAACCCCATCGGAAGTCGTGTCATTTGATATTGACCTCTATCGGTTGCGAATGCTGTGTACGGTCTGGACTTAGAATCGAGTTATATTTGGTAATATCCTTGGTATAAATCTAAATGTGAAAAATATGTTACTCCTGATAAAGCGTTTAGGATTTCTTCTATGCATGGTAATGGAAATCTGTCATTCTCAATTTTGTTGTTTAGTTTTCTGTAATCTATCACAACTCTCCATTTCTTGTTTCCATTTTCATCGTTTTTCTTTGGCACTATAAGTAGTGGAGATGAGAATTCTGATACTGCATTTTCAATAATCCCGTCTTTTAACATTTTGTCTACTTGTCTATTAATTTCCGTTTTTTGTCCATGTGGTAATCTATACGGTTTTGTATAAGCAGGTGATACTCCTTTTTGCAATTTTATTTTTGCTTTGTATACGTCCGTCGTTGTGCATGGATGGTTTTCTAAGAAAAACAAATCGGAATATTTTACACATATTTTTTCTATTGCTCTTTTTTCCTCTAGCGATAAATTTGTTGTGTTTATTATATTCAAAATTCTTTCGGCACGACTCACCGATTGTTTTGATTCTCCCATGTGGAAAACGTCAAACTTGTCTAATCTTTCTACCTTCGGTCTGAAATTCTTAACAATTATTTCTCTATCATTGATATTTAATATCCTTATTGGTATTTTTCCGTCGACTGGTTTTGAGACTGTTCCTGCCGAGAAAATTCCTTCGGCTATCTCTTGTGGTATAGTTACAAAATCTCCGTAGTGTGTCCCGATTTCGAAAAAAAAATAATTTTTCACATCTCCTAGGTATTATTATCGTATAAATTTCTCCCATAGATAGCATTTCCAAATCTCTTCTCATTCCTTCTACATGTAACGATAATTTTAAGGTTTCGTAATTTATTGTAGCAAAATATTGGTATAAAAAAATCGCTGCCAATGACTCCATCGACTTTATTTGTGAAACTCTTCATAACTGCAAATTCCTGTGTCACCGTTATCTTCTCTGAGTTATATAATATTTCTAGGTCACACAATAAGGTTCCCCTTGTATATACAGTTTTTCCGGTAACGCCTCGCAAGCTAATACGTCGGGTTTTGTTTATGTCGGTGTAGTTATTATCTAAACATTCTTCAAATAAAACGCTGACTGTTGCGCCAGTGTCAATTAATAGTTTTTTGCGTTTTCCTCTGTAATAAACATTAATATAATTTAATCCACTTGCTGTGGAATTATCTGCCTCCATTCGATGGGCCATGAAAAAAATCTACTTCTTGTATTGTGCTTGTGTGTGGCTGCTCTTGGCGGGGCGCTCCTCTGTTGCGAAATAAGTTCTTGGTGAATTTTTGTTGCTGGGGTTTCTACCTTGCGACCAATTATTATTTCTCCCTCGTTGACCATGTCCTGCTCCTCTGTTTCTTTGAGACCTACCTCTGCTATGATATTGTCTTACTTCGTTTCCATTTGTATTTCTATTATTATATGTCTTGTTACCTTCTTTTCTCCTGTCAAAACTATTTTTGTATCCGTTTGTTGTAGTTTTTCTTCCGCCTCTATATGTTTTATTCATGTGGTACATTCCTGCAGTTTTCGTTCGAGTTAGCGATTCTTCGTTCTTTGCGCTTGTGATCGCTTTCGCTAAGGTGCTAAAGTTCTTGGCTTTCAAAATTGTCTTTATCTCGTCATTTTTTAAACCGTTAGTAAACACGCTTATTGCAATTTTTTCGTTTACTTTGGCCAGCACTTCTTCTGCATCTCTGTTTCCCTCTGCTTGTGCTATTGTTAATTTTGCCATGAGCTCCTCCAAACTTCTTCCAAATTTTTCTATTGACCTATTCGCTTGTTTCGCTGAGTTGATCTCCGCTGACAGAACAGGGATAGATTGTTTTACTAGAAACTTTTCTTTAATATCGGTTATTAGTGCCGCGTTTGTGTTGTAAGTAGTTTTCAGTCGTAATTTTGCTGCTTGCGTTAGTTTCACCTTCAACAGGTACTTTGTTAGTTGCGGTTTTCCCTCATTATCTAAAAATGCATCGTACAGTTGAATTGCGTCAATGAATCCTCTAATTGATTCTTCGGTGTTTCCTATGTGAGGGATCAGGTTCCCTGCTGTTTTCAGTTCGAATTTCTCTCCCATCTTGTCGTTGTTATTTTCAACTTGTCTTTTCCGTAGTTCTGTTTGGACTTTTTCGATTTTTTCTCCAATTTTTGCAATAATATCTGCAATAAATTTGTCTTCTGCTGCCTTACAGCTGTCAACTTTGTAAATTTTATGCACCGTCCTAAACTGTTCCGTGATAGTCCTGAGTTTTTCCACCCATTTATTTGTGATTAGCTTATTTTTCCTTCGTTCTATAGTGTCTTTTGTGAGATTCCTATTTAATATAGTTATATCTTCCAGAATACGTTGAAATATTTCCTCCAGCATAAATTCGGCTTGGCCTGACTACGTTACTCAATAGTATATGGCTTAGTGTCTCTAAGTCTCAATTACTTCGTAAAGCTTATCATTGCCGTTAAGATTATCAAATATAACAAAATATAACATATAAAATATTATAGTAAAACATAAATGTAAGTAAAATAAAAGGATCAATAATATTGGATAACCGTCAATGTTTAAAGTGTCAGTAAATTAGTAAGCGAGTAATTATATAATAAAAAAAAATCAAAATTTCAATATGAAAATTAAAAAAAATAATCATCAATCAAACTTACTTCATAAGCAGTTAAACTGTATTGTATTAAAAAGAAAAATTACTCACGAATATGGGTACATGTGTCTATGCATTTGGTCCTGGATTCTGGGCGTCTAACCTCAGCATCTCCATTGATTTAGATATTTCCTGTCGGATGTGGCGTCGAAGCTGCTTCTTCCATCGTCGATACAGTATCCATCCCACAATGATTATGGCCAGGCTGAACGATACAATTCCCAAAACTCCAGGGACTGATAGCTTCTCGTTTTAGCCGGTTTCAGCTATCACACCTCCGCTGTTGCCTGCTTGGTTTATGAAGATCTGTTCCTCTTTTTCTTTGTTCTGGTTGTTTCCCATCTTACGTGTAAAGCTGCATACCTCAATCTATATGCGAACCAAAAAAACTCCATTCTTTAACTTGAGGCCGGGTCGCCATGTGAAGTTGGGGGTTGCTGGACGAAGACACTACCCCGAACAAACAAACTTAAACTTTTTAATAAACTTTATTCTTATAAGGTTAAAGGTACAATTACAATTACGTCGACCGACATTATCGTTATGGTAGGTCAAGGTGACCCATATCTCGGTAACTATATCCTCTGACTACGCGCGACAGAGTGCAACGAACACAAAAGATGTCTCAGGTACTCGAACTTTCTATTTATATCTATTATATTAAAAACAATGCCCATATGTAGCACCATATATGGTTATACTATACATATTTCAATAACGACGTGTGCTTTGTTTGCAGTCTTTCGAATGAGTTGAATACTTTGAACTTTGCTACTGTCGTAATAAATTATACAAATTGCGACTATAATATTGACCTTATTTTTATAACAAATAAATTAGGAAAATTCCGTGAGGGTTGTCGTGTACCATCACACAGCGTGCCCGCTCGCCGTCTCTAGACCCGTCGCTTCTTCAAAATTTTCAGAGCTAGTCCCGAGCGATAGCGAAGTTTCTCCTGCGTTACCGTTACCAGTGCCAGTATTGGTAACAGCATATGATAACGTGCCATGGATTTACATATCTCGCCAATATTTTCGTGCGTTTAGTTGGCTATTTACTGAATTAGGTACCTACTATTAACAAGTATTTCTGTTGGTAAAAAATATAAATGGAATTATTTCGTAGTAGTCATAAAATATTTATTTGCAAGATTTGTAACTGTTACCAATGGTTACAATGGTTACATGGACGCTTCGCCACTGATATTTTGCAGCACATGCTGTTTGATGTTATCTAACATAACTTTTTGGAGAAAGGGCGCACACACATGGAGGTTTACTCCAGACTGGATGAATTCTGCAATCAAAATAGCAAAAAAGAATGTATGCATCTTTACACACAATGAACTTTGAAATGTTTTCCAACTTGCACGTCCCAAATGCAATAAAAATAAAAGCTGTAGCCCTATAAAGTTCACGAATTAAGATTTTCTAATTTCTTCTCTACTTTGTGAGCCCTGTCCGTTGCTAACCTTGGCTTGTAACGGTCACGTTACAAAATTAGCTCTTTAATTATTATTATAATTATTTTTCCTCGGTCTCCATTTAAATTCTCTAATTTCTCGTATAGGACTACTGGGGTGACGTCATACCTCGGTGATGGAACGTACTCCACCTATCGAGAGTGATTTCGTTTTCTGAGAGAGTTTGACGTTTACCTTGGCGGAGAAGCGCCTCTCGTTCTTTACTTGACTGTGAGCTGTGGTGTCGAATAGATATACCATATAGAATGGCGGATGATTTCCTCCAACTTATTTTATCACATAAGAAATTTAACGTAAAGTAAAAAGTTACCACCAAGGATTTTCTGGAGTTAGGGAGACATGTGTGTGACAACTCCTGTTGGAGCCAACTAGGAATCATTCGGTGAGATTTATTTTTTTTGTAATAATTTTTAATTAGCCATTGTCATGTGTTTTTTTTGTTGTGGAATATTTAAAATATTAGTCCCATTGTTAAACTTTCTTAGTCAATCTATTAAGGGAAGGGTGTAGATGATTTCGATCTTTATATTATCTTTATATCGATCTTTATATTAATGGGGTTTTTGGTTTTACATAACCAAACATTTTTGAAGTCCTCAAATTAATATTGAAAATAATTACCATTTCTCTGTAGGTTTTAAATTATTCAACATCCAATATTTTATAAATTCAATATATTTTTACAGATATTTCCTCAAATAAATCATTTCAATGTCATTTGTCCATGTATTCACATTCAAAACAGTTCAAGGTTACCTGAGATTGGTTTTTGTTCCAGTTTTAATGGTCGGTTTTTCTATACTATTGCTTCTAAAAAGTTCCTCAATTATTTCTTCTTCCCTTTACTTTTTGCTCATGTTTAAAATGAGAAATAAAACTGGGAATGTTTTTAGCCATTTGGGAGAAACCCTACCATGAAGTCATAGACCTTATTTGACCACCTAGAGAAACCACTACAGCCACAGTCAAGTCATCATGGGAGTATGTCTAATTGGGAGCAAGCTATGGGAGCGTTCCAGCTCAGTTTTCGTCTTGGCACCTGGGCCTACAGGAGTCATGGGTCGCACCATCCTGGTGCATCATTTTCTAGGATGCAACCGCAACCTTTTTAGGAATCATTGGGATTCGTTTGGAAACAATTAGTGTGTTTTAGTAACTATTGGTTTTTTTTTACATTTCAGACTCTCGGTTTAATGCGCTATGTTAATTAATTTTTTTTCCAGATTTAGTTTACCTCTGGTTTTTTTTTAATATGACATATTTGTATATTAGATTATTTGGTTCCCAAACTTTGTATCTACGGTAACTTCTTGTGCACAGGAATAAGCCTAGAGAAAATTAGGTTTTTAATGCTTTATTATTGCTTTGATATTGGTTTATGTAATTCGGGTAAATTTATTTTTTAATATTACTGGCTTGTTTCCCAAATATTTTACTGTTATTTGCTTTATTCCATTTGTTCGGTTAATTTATGTCATCGTCGGTATTTATCTCAACTTCATTTCTATTTCATTCCTTGTATATTTAACTTGCATACTTCATTATTGTATTTTCCCTTAGTGAGGCTTGGGCCTATTTATTTGTAGTATTTTCATCTTTGTCAGTTTCCTTTAGTTGTACGTAGCAGGCGTACTATAACCATTTGGTAGAAGACATGTAATTTTGTACCCCATATGTTAGTGAGAGGTACTTATACCTGTAATTTTGTAACAGATAACATTATTGTTGTTATCTTAGAGATAACTTTTTGTATAACTTATGTCATTTTAGAGTCACATGATATATACTTTGTGTAACTCAGAGATTGTCAAAAATCTAGTAGTTATTTTTAATAAATATGTATTTATTTTGTATATCAATTATTTTATTATTCCTTTATGTTCATTATTACAGGTTTGATATATTTAATATTTGACAGCAGTATAAGATACCTGGGAAAATGATCGAAGATCATTTTCATGGCGCCCATGATTAGTTAGTTTTATTTATTTTGTTCGTTTTTAGTCATTAGTCATCTCCATTCATTTTCAGTACATTATTCTTATTTTATTATTTCATCTTTTAGTCATCATTACTATCTATATAGAGCTACTGTTCTTCGACAGGCATGCAAACGAGCCGTATCCATCCTTGAGTGTCAAGTGGTTTTCTTGCATCTCTAGCTAGCCAACTCTATTCAGTTTGCCTCTGTCTCTTCCCACTTCTACTTCTATCCCTTCTAATTCCCCTTTCTTCAGTACTACTGCACTTTAGTAGTATTTTTTTTTATTTTCCCTATTGCGGCTTCTCAACGTAGAAGTCACTTCACCCTTTTCCTTACAGCCCATCTCTCTACATCTATGTCCCATTAGTTATTTATTTATTTTTTCCTTACTTCTGTTGGAGTATATCTTTCTTTTTACTTTCACTCCAACAGAAGTTTTCTCATTTTTGTTACACTGGCGCCCAACGTGGGGCCAACCGTTTTTGGTTCTAAGACAGTAGTTCTTTTAGTTCAATTTTCTTTTATTGGAATTTTCTGTTTTATTAACTTTTTGATATCTTTGTATACATGTTACTTCTGATTTATTTTTGGTCTTTAAAACTTTACGAATACTAAACAGGTAGACTTATGCTGCTTTTGGTTTTGATTAGTTTATTTCGATACCTCATTTTTAGTTTTAGTGGTACAGCTCATATCTTAGTTTGGATTTTGTATTTTTATTGGAAACTTATTTATGTATTTAGATTGAGTATACATAACTGACATTATGTTCTATTAGTTAAATTTTTATTCCTTCTACCAATGGTAGTACGTTTGCGCGTACAATTAATCGTTGAATATATGCATACATTTTTTTCTAGTATGGTTATATTTTATACATAACTAGAAATCATTTTCAGTATTTAGGTATTTTATTTACGCTATTGATTTGATTATTTATATATTTTGCTGGCATTTTGATTTGTTGGTGTGTCGCTAATATTTTCTCCATATGTATCTTTGTCTTACAAACTTTAGATTATATTTTATATTTGTTATTTTTGATATTTGGGTTGTTTGGTAAGACAGGCACACACCACAAAGCACAATCAGTCCACAACATTAGTTTCTATACATGATACGTTGAATTCGCATGGTTCGGATGGTTACAGATGGTCATCCAAACTATTTTTCTTTAATTGGTAGTGTTAAACATAACAATTATAATTATTGTATAGTAAAGTAGTTCCATTATCCATCTCAGTTTCTAGTTTTATTATTGTTGATAATAATATTATATCAATGTGGGTACCATAATATAATGCTCATAGAAATCAGATATTTTAGGTTGAGATTTAAACATAAATCTTTTATTAGTTAGAAACATTGGTACTTTTTCTATTAAGTTTAGAACAATCCTCAGAAGAAAATTGACTTAACGGTGTCGTTCAAGCTAATCTCTTCTTCTGTTTGTCTTTAGCTTAGCTCACTCGTTAGTATGGTTAGAAATTTTAGTCTGATTTTTTTTTACCATCTGATAATGCCGGTACCTACATACATTGCTTGATTTCATCTTTGGCTTTGTTGTTGATGACTTTTAATTTATTACTTATTAATTTAATTATTATGTAGTACTTTATGTATGAGTTTATTTTTTTTTGGTATTAGGTATGGTGCATTTTAATTATTATTATGAGTCAATATTATTAATTGCTAATCCTGTCAGGATTATACAATTAATAAGAACTTCACTTGTATTTTTGTCTAGTTTTTGCACACCTAACCCCTAAGTTAGAAGGGTTGTTGAGTATTATATATTTATATATTTGGATAGGTAAGCTCATACAAGTACTCTTGTTTAATATGGATATTATTATGGAACTGTATGTTATGCACTACTTATCTCAGGTTATGTGTTATATTATTTGGAATATTTGATTACTTACTAATTTTTTTTTGATCATATTTATATCTTATTATTGAATTTGCCATATTGGAAAGATGTGGTTTTTAATTTGTTATTGGGTTACTCTATTAACATTTGTCTCAAATATCATAAACACTTTATAATAATTTATATCCTTCTATCCTACACACTATGATTCTGGAATTAGATTGGAATGTTGATGTGAGTATGTATGGTTTCTTAAGTCTTTTATTGATTTCTTCTTGTGGACTAGCCTGTCCTTACTCTGTTAATGCTAGTGAGTGAGTACGTGGGTTCGAAATTCAGCAATTGGCCATTGCTATCCGGTTTCGTAATCTATGTCCTCATGGCAGAGTATGCAGATGTCTATTCATCATCAGTTCCTAACCATTCTCCTGTAATTAGTCCACTTATTCCAGTTTTTGTTACAAATTGATAGGGAGGTTTATTTAGTTTATATTTTATCTCGTACTTCATAGTATGTTTGTTGTTGACTATCCCTATACGCAGTAGGTTTGTTAAGTCAGTATTTGGAGTGTTTAGACAAATGAGTTGTTCATCAGAGTATATTCCCACTTCTTTCCTTAGGCATTAGTTGCTATTCAGATTGTGGAATATTTCCTGAATAATTCCATGTATGTGAGAGCGCATGAATTTGCAGTTTTATTTAAAATTGTGCTCGTTCTCGTCAATTTTTTTCCCTATCACTTATCATATTTTTTTTTCTTCCTATTATTTTTCATAGTGCCATAGACCTTGTAAGTTCACCATTCATTCTGTTTTCTTCCTTACTTATTCTTATATTAGTACCTTATCTGAGTCTGGTTATCCTCATACATCTGTTGTAGCAACATGCTATAGTTCGCGAATACCAGCACGAATTAAGTTATGTATTTTCTAGAATACTTTAGTCAATACACTTTAGGTATTTATCTTACCTTTGATTTAGTTTGGTTACCTCTCTGTTACTTAGTCTGTTAGTAATTTTTTTTCTGACTTATTTTGGATTACTTAGTTTAGATAGGTTCATATTACCGGATGAGGGTGTATGTAGACCTAATTTATTTATTTTGTTCAGTATTAGTTACCATTGGATCCAATAATTTAGTTTATTTAGTATTAGTAAGAATTGGTCCATAAATTTGCCTGATCGTTCTTCTTTGGATATACTCCTATATAAATCTGGTGTCCATTGATAGTCCGATTCTGGATAAGTGTCCGATTCTTCATTTATTTTGTGTATTTGGTTGGATAGGTTCGTATTACCGGATGTGGGTGTACGTAGACCTGATCTGTTTATGTGGTTTAGTATTGGTGTGAATTGGTCCAAAAATTTGCCTGGTCGTTCTTCTTTGGATATGCCTTTTATAAATCTGGTGTCCACTGATAGTTCGACTTTGGATTAAGTGTCCGATTCCCCATCTCTTTTGGTTATTGAGTTTTGGATTCCTTTGGTATGTTTATTATTGGTATTATTTGGCATTAGTGAGAGTTGTTCCATAAATCTTCCTGATTGTTCTTCTCTGGATATACTATTATGAATCTGGTGTCCATTGTTAGTCCAATTTTGGATTAAGTGTTCAATTCTTTACTTATTTTAGTTACTGATATTTTTTATTCACTTTGATATATTTACTTGTGATATGGTTCGAATTGGCTCACACCTTTTCCTGGTTGTTCCGTCCTTGGATATATCCTTTATAAATCTGATGTCCATGGATAGTTCAATTTTGGTTTTAGTGCCCAATTCGACACTTAGTATTATTATGAACTTTAGTACAATATTTAGTTTGTTTGATTTTTGAAGCAATATTAATATTTGGTAGCAGAGAGTAACATAGTAACATTTTAGTATGAATTTGAGTCATATATTTGTTTATTTTTCCTTGATCATTAGTTTATATTTAGAAGTAATCTTGCGAATCAACGTGGATTGTTAGACTATTGTAAATTTAGTTGTTAATATTTTGAAGTTTAGAAAAAAAATTTTATGGATAAAATTTTTTTTTCCCGAGTAGAAGGGGATTGTAACGGTCACGTTACAAAATTAGCTCTTTAATTATTATTATAATTATTTTTCCTCGGTCTCCATTTAAATTCTGTAATTTCTCGTATAGGACTACTGGGGTGACGTCATACCTCGGTGATGGAACGTACTCCACCTATCGAGAGTGATTTCGTTTTCTGAGAGAGTTTGACGTTTACCTTGGCGGAGAAGCGCCTCTCGTTCTTTACTTGACTGTGAGCTGTGGTGTCGAATAGATATACCATATAGAATGGCGGATGATTTCCTCCAACTTATTTTATCACATAAGAAATTTAACGTAAAGTAAAAAGTTACCACCAAGGATTTTCTGGAGTTAGGGAGACATGTGTGTGACAACTCCTGTTGGAGCCAACTAGGAATCATTCGGTGAGATTTATTTTTTTTGTAATAATTTTTAATTAGCCATTGTCATGTGTTTTTTTTTGTTGTGGAATATTTAAAATATTAGTCCCATTGTTAAACTTTCTTAGTCAATCTATTAAGGGAAGGGTGTAGATGATTTCGATCTTTATATTATCTTTATATCGATCTTTATATTAATGGGGTTTTTGGTTTTACATAACCAAACATTTTTGAAGTCCTCAAATTAATATTGAAAATAATTACCATTTCTCTGTAGGTTTTAAATTATTCAACATCCAATATTTTATAAATTCAATATATTTTTACAGATATTTCCTCAAATAAATCATTTCAATGTCATTTGTCCATGTATTCACATTCAAAACAGTTCAAGGTTACCTGAGATTGGTTTTTGTTCCAGTTTTAATGGTCGGTTTTTCTATACTATTGCTTCTAAAAAGTTCCTCAATTATTTCTTCTTCCCTTTACTTTTTGCTCATGTTTAAAATGAGAAATAAAACTGGGAATGTTTTTAGCCATTTGGGAGAAACCCTACCATGAAGTCATAGACCTTATTTGACCACCTAGAGAAACCACTACAGCCACAGTCAAGTCATCATGGGAGTATGTCTAATTGGGAGCAAGCTATGGGAGCGTTCCAGCTCAGTTTTCGTCTTGGCACCTGGGCCTACAGGAGTCATGGGTCGCACCATCCTGGTGCATCATTTTCTAGGATGCAACCGCAACCTTTTTAGGAATCATTGGGATTCGTTTGGAAACAATTAGTGTGTTTTAGTAACTATTGGTTTTTTTTTACATTTCAGACTCTCGGTTTAATGCGCTATGTTAATTAATTTTTTTTCCAGATTTAGTTTACCTCTGGTTTTTTTTTAATATGACATATTTGTATATTAGATTATTTGGTTCCCAAACTTTGTATCTACGGTAACTTCTTGTGCACAGGAATAAGCCTAGAGAAAATTAGGTTTTTAATGCTTTATTATTGCTTTGATATTGGTTTATGTAATTCGGGTAAATTTATTTTTTAATATTACTAGCTTGTTTCCCAAATATTTTACTGTTATTTGCTTTATTCCATTTGTTCGGTTAATTTATGTCATCGTCGGTATTTATCTCAACTTCATTTCTATTTCATTCCTTGTATATTTAACTTGCATACTTCATTATTGTATTTTCCCTTAGTGAGGCTTGGGCCTATTTATTTGTAGTATTTTCATCTTTGTCAGTTTCCTTTAGTTGTACGTAGCAGGCGTACTATAACCATTTGGTAGAAGACTTATGTAATTTTGTACCCTATATGTTAGTGAGAGGTACTTATACCTGTAATTTTGTAACAGATAACATTATTGTTGTTATCTTAGAGATAACTTTTTGTATAACTTATGTCATTTTAGAGTCACATGATATACACTTTGTGTAACTCAGAGATTGTCAAAAATCTAGTAGTTATTTTTAATAAATATGTATTTATTTTGTATATCAATTATTTTATTATTCCTTTATGTTCATTATTACAGGTTTGATATATTTAATATTTGACAGCAGTATAAGATACCTGGGAAAATGATCGAAGATCATTTTCATGGCGCCCATGATTAGTTAGTTTTATTTATTTTGTTCGTTTTTAGTCATTAGTCATCTCCATTCATTTTCAGTACATTATTCTTATTTTATTATTTCATCTTTTAGTCATCATTACTATCTATATAGAGCTACTGTTCTTCGACAGGCATGCAAACGAGCCGTATCCATCCTTGAGTGTCAAGTGGTGTTCTTGCATCTCTAGCTAGCCAACTCTATTCAGTTTGCCTCTGTCTCTTCCCACTTCTACTTCTATCCCTTCTAATTCCCCTTTCTTCAGTACTACTGCACTTTAGTAGTATTTTTTTTTATTTTCCCTATTGCGGCTTCTCAACGTAGAAGTCACTTCACCCTTTTCCTTACAGCCCATCTCTCTACATCTATGTCCCATTAGTTATTTATTTATTTTTTCCTTACTTCTGTTGGAGTATATCTTTCTTTTTACTTTCACTCCAACAGAAGTTTTCTCATTTTTGTTACAGGCTATTAACATGGAAATTCTGATCTTGCTTATGGCCCTTCTGAATAGTTCGATCGATGTGGCCCGAAACACATCCGCAGATTTTGGAACCACGGGTGTCTTCTCCTGCCTGGCCCTCGTTAACTGTCTATTTTCCCAAAGTTCGAATGCTTCTACCTTTTCATGCGCGTCTCTGTCAGAGCCCAGACCTGCGCACCAGAGATTCTAATTTCATTTACTTCAAATCTCTAGCAAGTAACTTGGTTAAATATTAAAACAAAGATTAAAGAGGCAATAATGTCGAATGGCTTAAACTGAAACCGCATGAAGTATGAAATGCCCAAGGATGTATTTTATTCAAATATAGATCTTCAGAGACCGAGATTCATGTTTTTCGGGTATTTTTTATCGGTAGTTACGTTCGTTTTGCTGAAACCGCATGAAGTATGAAATGCCCAAGGATGTATTTTATTCAAATATAGATCTTCAGAGACCGAGATTCATGTTTTTCGGGTATTTTTTTGTCGGTAGTTACGTTCGTTTTGCTAAAGTTTGTCATGTCCAAGTCATGTTAATTAATTTTATCTTACATCGGAAGTTACCAAATCATATTTATTGCATTTTTGTTAGTTTACGATAAGAGCAATTTTATTATTAACTACATTATTTGCTTCTAGATGACTAAGCCTAGGAACAAAAAACCTTCACAACTGTGTAGTTATCATGTTCGATTCTATAGTTCCTTCTAAAACTTTACACTTAATTTTCTCGAAACTAACCAAACGTGACTTGGTCACTTTTGGTAGTATGCCGACGATCTGTCCTTTCAGCCCTTACCCGATTTTTTGATACCTTGCTCATTGGCTTAGTTAAACCAACCAGTCTATTTCAATGCAATTTCTGGGTATAGTATCTTATTTTTTCATTATCTAGGAGTTAAGGTATCTAAATTCGATATAAATCAACCAATCTGTTTCTGGGGAATTTCTGGGTAGAGTATCTTATTTTCCGTTATCTAGGAGTTAAGGTTTCTAAATTTGATATCTTCCTAACAACATACTTCGTTTTCCACCAGTTAACATTAATAGGTTCATCATCATCCAGCCCTTTGCGTCCACTGTTGGACATAGGCCTCCCTTATTTTTGTCCATAGTGCTCTATTTTGAGCACTTTGCATCCAATTCCTAGAGATTTTTTTGAGATCGTCAATCCAACGAGTAGGTGGTCTTCCTCTACTTCTTTTGTCTAATCTCTGCCTCCACTTAAGTAATCTCTTCGTCCATCTCCCATCGCTGGTTCCGGCGACGTGTCCGGCCCAGTTTCATTTCAGGGTGGCAATTCGGTAAATTACATCGGTAACTCCTGTTCTTTAAGAGGTTATCAGGTCGAAAATGGGGAATATGTGATTGGGATAGGTCTTCAATAGCTTTGCTCGAAGTCTTCAACTGCTTCGTCAATATCTATTCGCTCTTTTCTAGTAAAATTATACGATCCTCAAAGAGCATTGACCAAGGAGCTCCCTTACCTTATTTTCTCTGTAGTTACATTAGGCCATTCTTTCACGGCTTTTGCTCTAAATTTTAAAGAACGGCTTGGATTGACATGAGATTTGGCATACGCATAGCTTACATGTCAAAGAAAAAAAGTGATATTGTGCCGATATGTGCTTTTGACCTGGGGGTGACTTTCACTCCCTCTTGGGGGTGAAAAAATATATGTCCAAAATAAGTCCGGGAATGGGTAAACTGACTAATTTTAAGTAACTTTTGTTCTATAGAGCTTTTTCGCCAAGTCAACACTTTTAGAGTTATTTTCGAGTGAATATGTTCATTTTTCAACAAAATAACCACATTTTTAGACGGTTTTTTGCAAATAACTCAAGAAGTAAGTATTTTGTCGAAAAAAAAGTTCCTAGCAAAAATATAGCTTATAAAGGAGTAAAAAAATGGTGTACGCGTTAGGTCTCTGGATCTCGTACAACCAGAGTTATAGCCAATGAAAAATAGATTCATATTCACCAAATTTCAAATAGAATATTTCGACGTGAAATATCCAAAAAATTAAGCACTTTTTGGGGAAAACCCATTATAACTTTTTTAAAGTGTTTAAAAAAAGCTTTATCTGTTTTTACAAAAAGTTTCTAGCATCAAATTTAAGCAAGTTACGCTCAAAATAAAGTTGGTCCCTTTTGTTTTTGCAAAAAAAAAATCGGGAAAACCACCCCCTAATTAGAAACTTAAATGAAATTAATCGTTACCGCTCCACAAATTATTTTACTTATGTTGTGTTTATATGATCTGTAAGTTTCATCGATTCAAAGTGCTCATTTTTGAAAAAATTTGGTTTCAAAATAAAATTTTTAAAAATTTAAATTTTGAAAAATACGCTTTTTTTCAAAATTACTTAAAAATTGTTAGAGATACCAAAAATCTCGAAAAACAAAAGAAGTCAGATTTGCTTTTCTGAATAACATTTATTTTTTGGTTTTTCTGTTAGACAAAAATTGATTAAAATTTGGTGTTTCTAAATTTGCATACATTCGTGATCAGTGACTCGTTCAACCCCTTTTAACTAAAGCACTTTCAATAATAAGGACTTTGAACCGATGAAACTTACAGATCATATAAACAATATATACAGGAGTCAAGAAACTTGTGAAGTCGTAAAGATTAAGTTCATTTAAGATACTAATTAGGGGGTGATTTTCTCGATTTTCTTACCAAAACCAAAAGGGATTAACTTTATTTTGAGCGTAACTTGTTTAATTTTGATGCTAGAAATTTTTTTTATAAAACGAAAATGAAGCATTTTTTAAACACTTTAAATAAGTTGTAATGGCTTTTCCCCGAAATGTGCTTAATTTTTGGTTATTTCACGTTAAAGTATTCCATTTATAATTTGACGAATATGAACCTATCTTTCATTAGCTATAACTCTGCTTCTACTAGGTGTAGAGACGTGATATATACACCATTTTTTTAAATTTTTTACAGGCTATATTTTTGTTGAGAATGTTTTTTCGACAAAATACTTACTATTTGAGTTATTTGCGAAAACCCGTCTAAAAGCGTGGTTATTTTTTTTTGAAAAAATGAACATATTCACTGCCAAATAACTCGAAAAGTATTGACTTAGTGAAAAAACTCTCTAGAACGAAAGTTACTTAAAATTAGCCAGTTTATCCATTTCCTGACTTTCCTTGGACGAATATTTCCTCACCTCCAAGAGGGGGTGAAAACCACCCCCAGGGAAAAAGCACATATCGGCACAATATCACTTTTTTTCTTTGACTTGTTATCTAGGTGTATGCCAAATTCCATGTCAATCCAAGCGTTTCTTTAAAATTTAGAGGTTTTGCAATATTTTACCGTTAAACAACGGACTACATCCAGAAGCAGCTTAAGCAGCTAAAACTTCAGTAAGGAACCTTGATTCAAATTAACTGCCAATGGAAAACTTTGGATCATTCTCGCTTAAGTCTGTACTTTCTCAAATATCATCA
Source organism: Diabrotica virgifera virgifera (assembly GCF_917563875.1). Lineage (NCBI taxonomy): Eukaryota > Metazoa > Arthropoda > Insecta > Coleoptera > Chrysomelidae > Diabrotica > Diabrotica virgifera. The sequence continues at coordinate 101,549,458 of NC_065447.1, forward strand.
AAGAGCTTCAAAACTGGAAATCTCCTGGACCAGACGGAGTTCAGAACTTCTGGCTTAAGAAGTTTTGGAATATTCATGGGTGCTTATCAACATTAGTTAATCATGTTATTTCTAATCCGCACGAAATACCCTCATTTCTAACACTTATTTAATACCGAAGGATCAAAGTAACACCCAAGATTCAGCCAAGTACCGCCCAATTGCTTGTCTTCCAACTTTGTATAAATTGGTCACATCCTGTGTAACACTACGTATTTACCAATACTGTGCTCTAAACAATATCATAGAGTCTCAACACAAAGGATGCGCTAAGGGTTCCATGGGTTGCAAAGAACAAATTATCATCGACTCAATAATTTCTAAACAGGCATTCAACAAAAGAAGGAACCTCTTTACTGCCTTTATTGACTAAAAAAAGGCCTTTAATTTAGTGCCGCATGAATGGCTTATAGATATACAGTGATGAGCGCACTAATGTCTGGCAAAATAACGCAAAAGATGGAAAACATAATACATTGCGAACCAAAAAGGGATGGAACTAGTGGAGGTGGAAATTATCGTTATAATCGTAAAAATTAACATTATATTACATAGTTACCCACCTTGAGACGTCGGTGACAGGAGAATTTTATAAAATTCTACTGTCACAGTCACAGTTGTCATACTCTTTTGATACGTCTAAAGGTGGAAAACTATGTAAAGTAATGTTAATTTTTACGTTCCTAAGGATAATTTCCACCTCCACTAGTTTCATCTCTTTTTGTTTCGCAATGTATTATGTTTTTCATATGTTGTGTCATTTTTTCGGTTATTAGCGCCATCATCACTGTATTAAAAATATATACAAAGTCGATGATAACATAGTGACCATTTTAAAACATATGACAGATTGGAAGACTAAAATTCACCTCCAAATACCTGGTGAAAACAATATCGAAACGGAAAATATCGCAATCAACAAGGCCCTGTTTCAAGGAGACTCGTTGAGTCCATTTTGGTTCTGTTTAGCTTTAAAACCCCTTTTCCAGCTCTTAAACTCCACTTATTCATGTTTTAGAATTAAAAACAATAATACTGTGGTAGCGAAGCTCAATCATCTGTTTTATATGGATGATTTGAAATTAATGGCTTCCACTCGAAAACACCTAGAACAGAGGCTAAAAACTGTAGAAACATTCTCTAATGATATTAGTATGCAGTTGGGTCTAGACAAGTGCCGTGGTTTGAATATAGTCAGAGAAAAGGTACAGCTAGGTGGATTTGATATGCAAAATTGCCAGAACATCGAGGCTATGGGCGAAAATGATCTGTACAAATACCTTGGAGTAAAGCAAGCGCGGAGAATTGACCATAATCAAATGAAAACTGAGATAACTACCGAGTTTACACGCAGGGTAAAACAGCTGCTTCGTTCACAGCTTAACAGCAAACATTTGTTTAAGGCACTAAACACCTACGCTTGTTCCGCGCTTAGCTATTCATTTGGTATTGTTAAGTGGACAAAAACTGATATAAAAAATCTTCAGCGAAAAGTACGAACACACCTCACAAAGTCACAAAAACACCACCCTGAAAGTGCAGTAGAACGAACAACATTACCGCGGTATTTAGGAGAAAGAGGAATTATGGATATAGGTGAGCAATTATATAAACAGACTGCTAATTTAAGATCTTATATTCAGATGCAGGCTGAGACATCTATTCTACACCGCGCTATTTGCACAGTAGATGACGCAACATCGATCAATCTGAGGGAACCAGAAATGCGCATAAACTACCTAACTAAGGACGAAAAAATGCGCATCTGGATGGGCAACCCTCTGCACGGACGACATCCGAATGAGGTCAGCTAAGACTGTGTCGACAATACGACGTCGAACTCTTGTTGACATCAGGAAAGACGTTCCCTGAAACAAGCAGAAGGTTCATTATTCGCCATTCAGGATCAGGTTATACCAACTAAAAATTACCTGAAATATATCGTCAAGGATCCTCAGATCCAGAACGACAAATGCCGATATGGATGTCGAACCCAAGAAACCATCCAACATCTTACAGGTGTCTGTCAGACATTTGCTGCAACTGAATATAAGGAACGGCATGACTCAGTAGGAATGATCCTTCAGCAGGAGATAGCTATCAAGCTGGGACTACTTCAGACGGACCATCTTCCATATTATCAATACGCCCCTCAGAGTATGCTTGACAATGACAACTGCAACCTATACTGGGACCGCAGTATACTCACAGATCAAACAGTGGCACATAATAGACCAGATCTCGCACTAGTTGATAAATTAACAAGACAAACAACACTAATTGATGTGGCGATACCTAAAAACAATAATCTACGAACTAAATTTACACAAAAGATCGCCAAGTACAGAGACCTGGAAATTCAAATAGGAAGACAATGGAGAATGCAAAGTACCCAGACGATATCTATTACTATGTCTACTACTAGAGTCGTTCCGAATAACCTCCTAAAAAACTGGGTCTAAATGAACACCTTTATAAGGGCATGCAGAAACCTGTACTACTCGCGACGGCCAGATGTGTACGAAAATTTCTGGAAGATACTCCAGCATACCAAGTCTCCTAGGGCTCGATAACACGGAAAGAGCTCAATCCTTTTGATATTGTAGGTATCTGGGATGAGTCAATTTTCCTCTAGATGGAGTGTGAGCCGTATGGATAAATCTGGATAATAATAGTAATAAAAAATTTTTTCTACGAGCGTGCAAAAATGTCTACTTTCGCGCACGCATTTTAGCTTAGAAAGTTTTACTTTTCAGCAAGCGTGTTAATTTTCCGCACGCGTTTTACTTTTCCGCACGCGTTTTACTTTTCCGCACGCGTGTTAATTTATATATGTTAATATGGCCTAAAAGTAATTATAATACATGCAATAAACTAATATTTAGATATTATTTACTAATTTATTTCAAATATATCTTATTGTGTTCATGTTTTAATGAAATTAACGTGAGAATTCGATAAAATAAAATAATTTTGACATAATATTCGAAAGTCAAATCAGTAGACAATAACAGTGGTTTTGAATCGTCGTCATGGAAACCAAGATCGTCGTCATGCTAACCAATTATGCTGAAACATTGGTTTTGACAACCTTGTCAAAGAATATTAATTTTTGTATGTATTTTCATATTAATTAAATTAATTGATTAAGATTTGGTAATTTTTTAAAGACTCGTAGAAAACATATTGTTCCTAACGCTTGCAGAAAGTCTCTTTTCCGCACTCGACTGCTTGCCGAACTCCCGCTTCGCGTCGTTCGACAAACTGCAGTCGCGTGCGGAAAAGTATGACTTTCTGCACTTGTTAGGAAAATAACTATATTCATTTGGTATATAAAACAAATAAACATACAGTTATAGCACATTTAAAAATATAAAATAAAACCAAAAAAGGTAAAAGCTACTGGGATAACATCTGGCGAATTCTAGCTAAGTTACTCTTACTTAACCAAATGTTAATCCCCGACGCTTCTACTGTTAATCTAAAGATAAACCTAAGCTAACTAATTAAAAAGAAATATAACTTCAAAAAGAAAAGGTGGGAAAAACTTAATATTAACCTAGTACGCAATAAAGAATTTTTTCCAACTCATCATTTAGAAAAAAATTCTTTCAAAACAGCTCAACCAAAACATGTCCACGCTGCTTAATACACATTATTGTTAAGCAATGTTATTGCTTCACAAAAACATATAAACAAAATTTATACTTGAATTGATTATCGATTAATTGAATATTAGCCAAGTCGGGATAGCATTTGACCTTGCATTACGAGCTGCCCCAAATTTTATTTTTCTAATCTTTAGGGGGGGGGGGGGTCAATAGTAGTATAAATTTAAAATCTCGACTGAATTTGACCGTTGCGTTAGGTGCCATCTTGATTTTAAACGAAAACCGTTTTTGTTCAATATCTCCGCCATTTTCAACTTTTCGACAAAAAGTGTAGAAACTGAAATTGTTGAAAATGCGATTTTCTATAATTTTGTTTATTTTAGTTTTTTTCGCGCGGTCAATATTTTCTGAATTATGGGAAAAAAATAGTGACAGTTAAAGCATAATTTTTGATTTATTGAATTATCTCGTTTATTATTAGTTTTACAACAAATTTTAACCTATACAAAAATGAAGAGAACTAAATTTTGTACAATTTTGATCTCCTGCGTTTTTTTGATAAAATCAATATTTAAGGTAGTACGTATCTCCGTCATTTTTAACTTTTCGAGAAAACGTGTAAGGACTAAAATTGTTGCAATTACGATTTACCACAATTGTTCGTGACGGGGGGAACAGGCTCCAAAATAAAAAAAAAAAATAATTGTTAAAATATTAAAATATGTTTGCTGACATGAAACTTAATTATCGACGGACAAATTCAACCAATCAAACACACTAGTAAATAAAACTAAGTAAACTTAATGCATATAAGTTATTATTTATGTCTTTTATGTACTTAGTTTGGTTGGTGTTTCATTAAAAGTTACAAAAATTGTATAAAATATAATTCCCTTTATTTTTGTTTATGTAAAATTATGTCGTAAAGTTATTAATAAATGAGACAATTCAATAATTATGCTTCCCCTCCGCTTCCACTATTTTCCTCCATAACTCAGAGAATATTGATCGTATAAAAAAATTGTGAAAAAGAAATTGTAGGAAATTGCGTCTCCGACCATTTTAGTTCCTATCATTTTTGTCGAAAAGTTGAAAATGGCGGAGATATTAAGCAACAACAGTTCTCCATTAAAATCAATATGGCGGCTAATGCAACGGCGCAATTCAGTCGAGATTTTAAATTTACACTACTATTGATCTCCCCTAAAGGATATAATTATAAAATTTGGCGCAGCTCAGAAACAATATTCAATTTAGTAATTATGCTCCCAGCACCACTTTTTACTATTTTCCCACTTAACTCGGAAAATATCAACCGCATGAAAAAAATTGTTAAAAAGAAATTGTACGAAATCATATTTGGGATAATTTTAGTTAAAAATGGCGTAGATATTGAACAAAAACAATTGCTACAATATCAATCGGGTCTAACGCTCGCGCCATTATCGCATACGTACTACCTTAAATATTAACTTCAGCAAAAAAAGGAAGATATTAAAATTGTGTAAAATTTAATTCTCTCCATTTTTGGATAGGGACATTTTGTCGTAAAACTAATAATAAACGAGATAATTCAATAATTATGCTCTAACTGTCACTATTTTCCACCATAACTCGGAAAATATCGACGGTACGAAAAAATTGTAATAATAGGAACGATACAAAATGAGATTTCCAACAATTTTGGTTGCTATACTTTTTGTCCAAAGTTAAAAATGGGGGAGATATTGAGCAAAAACCGTTCTCGTTTAAAATCAAGATGGCGGCTAACGCAACAGCGCAATTCAGTCGAGATTTTAAATTTACACTACTATTAACCTCCCCTAAAGATTAGAAAAATAAAATTTGGGGCAGCTCCTAATGCAAGGTTAGGCCCGTTATTCGTCTAACCCGGCTGGACTATACAAGGTGAGTCATAACTATTGGGACATAGACTAAGAACAGGTTATTTGGACCAAAATATGGCTATTGGGCCAAATATGCCTTAATAAAATGTTGCTGAGAAAAAAGATACAGGGTATTTTTGTTTTTCGTTTTTTGCTAATAGTTTCCCTGTATATTTATAAATTGCTATCAAAATTGGCACAGAGGCCTAATCTTAGACAAGAAATAGTATTTTATCTACAATTTTACGTTTTGTCATAGAGGGCGCCACGTGGATCATTCCTGATGATCAAATTGAATCTAAACTTTTTCTGATGAAACTTTTTAGTAATTTTTATTAGAAATATGACATAAACATCATTTTTACGTAAAATTGGTACTCTTGTTTAAACATGATAATTTCAACTGTTCTCGATAAAAACGCAATTAAAGATTTCAGGAACTCAGAAGGGGATATCAAATACCAAACTAATAAACAAAGTTGCAACTAACGTAAGGTCTCCGTTTTGACGATACATCAAAACTAAACACACTTTAACTTAAAAGAACTCACAAAAACTCAAACTAAATGTTCTACATGGTCTCCTCCGATTTCTATGGCTTTTCTAATTCTTTTTATAAAGGATTTTCGGACGTTAAAAAAAATATTATTCTGTCCCCTATAAGATTAGCTGCATTTTGAATGTATCTCCAAAGTTCGTCTCGTGTATTAATTTCATTGGCATAAACTAAGGACTACATATGTCCCCAAAAATAAAAAATCTAGCGGGTTATACTCAGGACTTCTTGGTGGCCATTGAAAATCACTGCCTCTGCCAATCCATCGTTGAGGAAATACGTCATTAAGATGATTTCTAACAGCTAATGAAAAATGACTCTAAGCAGTTCGACGGCGTTTTTATCAAAAACGGTTGAAATTATCATATTTAAACAAGAGTACCAATTTTACGTAAAAATTATGTTTACGTCATATTTTCTAATAAAAATTACTAAAAAGTTTCATCAGAAAAGTTTAGACTCAATTTGATCATCAGGAATGATCCACGTGGCGCCCTCTATGACAAAACGTAAAATTGTAGATAAAATACTATTTCTTGTCTAAGATTATGCCTCTGTGCCAATTTTGATAGCAATTTATAAATATACAGGGAAACTATTAGCAAAAAACGAAAAACAAAAATTAACTTTAACACCCTGTATCTTTTTTCTCAGCAACATTTTATTAAGGCATATTTGACCCAATAGCCATATGTTGGTCCAAATAATCTGTCCTTAGTCTATGTCCCTATAGTTATGACTCACCCTGTATAGTTTAATATTATTAGGAATCGAATTATACACTATACAGCTTTACTGCGTTCTAGATAAAACTCTTTTGGAACCAAGCCGATCTATGTTGTGGAATTGTGAAAGTGTCTTTCAATCTCACGTCTCGCATAAGAGCTTTTGTTTAAGGATAGTGGAGGTGTTTGGCATCAGAAGTAACTAATAAAGTTACCTAGATGATATTATGTGCTTCTATTTTTCATATTAAGCCAACTGCATTCTTTTATTTTATGTGAAATGTGGTCATATTTTCTAATTCTGTAAATCAATCTGCAACAGGAGTTTTGCATTTTCTGTATCCTATTCTTCTCCACCTCCGATAGACATGGCATAAAAATAAAATCACCATAAGCATGATGAGACAGGACAAGGCTCTCACAAAGAATGCAGGTATAATTACACACCACTTGAAGGTACACATATGGTGTTCTAGAAATCTTTTATAAATATATTTTCGGCAAGGTATGACATACCACATGTCAGCGGTTAAGGGTTAAAGTTTGTAAATTTGTATAATTCTATTGAGCTGGCGAAATAAGTGGCTCTCAAATTGCCTACCTCGATCCGTTGTTATGGTTGCTGGCACACCAAACCGAGATATCCATCCCTCAAGGAGCTTCTGCGCAACAACTTCGGCTGTAATTTCCAAGATAGGTATGGCCTCGGGCCATCTCGTGAAACGATCGATGATTGTGAGCAGGTATCGAAAATTCTGATTTGTTGGAAGTGGGCCCACAATGTCGACATTTATGTGTGCGAATCGATCGTCTGGCATTCCTATAGGTGTCACAGGTGTAACAGTGTGACATCCAATTTTGGCATGTTGACATTGGATGCACTCTCGTGACCACTAATTGACTTGGCGATTCATGTTATGCCACACAAAGCGTTCGGAAATCATTCGTAATGTAGCAGCATATCCCGGGTGGGACTGCGTGTGGAACTTCAGGAAAACATCTCTCTGGCACCCAGCTGGCACATAAACTCGTATACGACCATCTTGGACTGAACAATAAATAGGTCGTTGCCTATCTGGTAGAACTATGCGCTGAAGTTGTAACGAGCTTGTTGGATCGTTCAGGATCTGTTAAAGAGCCTCATATGTAGTTTGAACTTCGGATAGCCGGTTATAGTCAATGGTAATGGGTGTTGTGACAGCGTCTACTTCGGGTCGTGAGAGACAATCGTCAACAATATTGGCTGCACCCTGAATGTGTCGAATATCGGTCGAGAATTGTCCAATAAATTCTAGTTGGCGTATCTGTCGTGGAGACTCCCGCTCATGTCGCTGTTGGAAGGCAAACGTTAAAGGCTTGTGGTCAGTATAAATGGTAAACGTCATGCCCTCAAGAAAATGGCGGAAGTGATATATGCCACTGAATATTGAAAGCAGCTCTCGGTCATAAGTGCTATAGTTTCGCTCCGTCTTAGAAAGCTTTCGGGAGAAGAAAGCGATGGGCTGTAGGTGTTCACCTAAAAACTGTGGCAACACACCGCCGATGGCAGAATCTGAGGCATCAACTGACATGTTTAATTGGGCATTCGGTGCTGGGAAAACCAATTCAGTCGACGCGGCCAAGAGTTCTTTGACTTTGGAGAAAGCTGCTGGTGTTAATGTCAGTTCTTGCTGCTTTTTCTTTTGCTGAGATAGTAAGTCCGTTAATGGAATTAATTCGTTCGCAGCATTTGGTAACCAACGTCTGTAGAAATTGAGCATACCCATAAACCGTCGTAGCTGTCGATAAGTCGTAGGTTGTAGAAAGTAGCGAATTGCGCTTACTTTAGCCGGCACTGGACGAACGCCAGTTGGGGAGACCGTGGCACCCAGGAAGTTTACTTCACGTTCACGGAATTTTGATTTATCCTTGTTGATTTGAAGTCCATTTGCTTCCATAATCCGAAGTACTGATGCCAGGTGTTTCTCATTCTCGGTATCAGTCTCCGAGGCAATCAAAATATCGTCGATGTATACATACACATACGAGCATTCTCGAAAAAGGTGATCGAGGTCCCTTTGGAACGTCTGGGCAGCATTTCGCAAACCGAATGGCATTCGAAGGACTCGTAAAGCTTAAAGGGGGTTATTACAGCCGTCTTTTGTACATCCTTCGGGTGGACTGGAATTTGGTAAAAAGCACGTACCAAACCAATACTAGAGAAAATTCTCTTACCATGTAGCTGGTTAGCAAAATCCTGGATGTGCGGTATTGGGCAGCGATCTGGTTTGGTCATGGCATTTAGACGGCGGAAATCTCCACAGGCACGCCATCGTCCATTTGACTTCTGAACCAAGTGAAGCAGACTGGCCCATGACTTTGATGGTCGGATAATGCCTGCCTGCATTAGCTCGTTGAATTCTGCTCGTGCAGCTTGAAAACGGTCTGGTGGAAGCCTTCGTGGTTTAGAAAATACTCGTCTACCTCGAGTCTCAATATAGTGCTGGACCCTTCCAGTATCCTCTGGTATAGTGGCTGTCGGACGATCGTAAGGATGGGCAGTGGATAGGCCTACTTCTGGTACTTTAACACGACGAGACACACAGGTAATACTTCTTGACAAATTTGAGCTTACTAGTCGTTTGTTTCTCATCTCTACACTAATGCCATAGTGAAGGTTTAGTAAAAGTTGTCTCTGTCCATACGTTTGGATGCACGATCCGGTGGCAGAATATAGGCATACAGCGCTGGGCTGAGTCGAAGTGAAGAATTTACGTAGAAGCACACTCAGGTCTGCCCCTGTATTGAAGCGTTTTACATGTCTGCTCATATGGGGACAAGGAAAGAACTAACCATAAAAATACTGGGGGGTCTAAATGGGGCTAGTAGAAGGAACAGACACGCAAATCTTCATGCGAACGACAGCTCATTTGTTGTGCGGTGGCTGGGTCGTAGATTCGTTAAGGGGGGCAGGAGGGTGTTAAGATGACTAAACTACCATAACCAAATACAAAGGGTACTTACTCAGACTAGAGGATCTTTCTACTATTTAAAAAACAGGACGCCGTTCGAAACAAATCCTCTGGTTCATATATGGGTACTTACTAGACATATTCCTTACTTACGGGTACCAAATGGGGAGACATTCATCTTTGATTCCTCTTTGGGTTTATACTGGGCAACATCTTTTCTCAATACTGGCTTCTATGCCATATTATTTTCTTCTGTACTAAAACTTACACAGTTGCATTAGACATTTGGTTAATAATTTTCTCCAAAGGGTTATACAAGGGAAATACATACATTCTCAAAAAACATTTATTTAAAACCTTAAACTTTAATTTTTTTTAAACAAAAATTTTTTAACAGGAAATGATTGACTTTACTACAGGACAAAATATCTACAAATCTTTTACATTAATTCAGTACAAAAAATCTTCAATTTTACATTATTTTTCTTGAATACAACAAAATTTAACTTTGTTTAGCAGTGTATTTCAACACAAGATTTGACGTAGCTGTCAAATGTCAAAGTCACTGTCATTTTATTTTATTTACATGATATGCAAATTTATATTAAAACAAAACAATTTTAAACATCTATCATAGCAAAACAGGACTTTTAAATATTATATTACGGGATTTTTAGATATCAAACTAACAACAAACGTTATTACAAGAAACTTTTCCATTTTGAAAGCGACTATTACATTTTTTAAACTCTTTACCAATAAACTTTAATATATTATCCTCTTGAAATTTAGCAAAATTAGCAAATGTATCATACCTTATTTCAATGTCACAGGGGGTACACAAAACAAAAACAAACGGGGTCATCGACCTGAGGCAGGGGAGGGCATGGCTTCAATCTTAAATTTCAGGACAATGGAACTTGGCGAAATTTGGGGCCTAGTCAGACATCAATGGGAACTTCTACGACAGGAACTGGACATCATAAAACAGGAACAGGACAAAAGACTTCTACACAATGCCGGCTTATAGAACTACGTCATTAAATCATAGGAGTAGTCGATTTTCCATATAAATCCATTATCATGTGTAAAAAAATCTTCCTAGAGCACTCACTACAGATTCAGATCTACGTAGCTTCACAACACGGCCATTCTACACATTACCGGCTAAGGGGCACAAGGGGCTACGCCCTTTTTAAGCGAGTACCAGCGAGGAGCAGATGTTACTCCCTCAGATCTTAAAACTGGACTGAATTGCGCTTCGCTCTGAAGCCACAAACAGCAAAAGTACGACGAAGTACGAGCGATTTTGATCCTTAGGGATGCTTACTTGACAAAAACTCGAGTTACTTTCAGTTGGACTAAACCATTTTTTCAAAAGGGGGTTTCAACTTTTCTTCTAGAAAGTTCATCTACGCATCAGAACTCTGTACTTGTCAGCACTTCTTACAAATTCTGTAATTGCGTACTAAATAAACAGGAATCTTGTAACACATTGAAATGTTGTGCAATACTTCATAGCTGTACACAGGGGCGGCTTGGGATATTTTAATGATATTCAACTTCACAAAATAAATTAAAAAAATGGACATTCTTTTTGGGAATTGGGATATTAAATTAATGTTGGAGTTTTTTCAAACGCTACAGTATCAATAAGGAACTGAAGCTGGGAACACCATCGGTGATGAAGTGGCGGCGTGGTATGTGAGGGGCTGCAGTTACCGCCATTACTGCGCCCTTCGGTCGTTTTTTGTAAAACTGCAGGGTGGTCTACATTTCTTTGCTTGTGCACCAAATCTTCGATGGTAGTAACACTGCTCGTCAGATGATGACTTGGTATTCTTGACCAATTGAATCTGTTGCCGTTCTTCAGCTACAGTTAATCTGTTGGATAAAGCGCTCACTTGGTCATTCAATGCAGTCACTGCTTTGTCTAAGGTAGGGTTTTCGGTAACAGGCATGACTGGAGAACTGGAACATTGGAGGTACTTATCGGCTTTCTTAGCAAGTTCTTCTAGATCTCCATCAAGAACAGATATAACACTTCGAACCGAAGGTGGTACGCGGTCCAACCAAAAATTTTTTAGAACTTGTGTACTAATGCTATCCATGGCCAGAGCTTGCATTCGGTGGAGTAGTTGAGTAGGTTTTAGGTCACCCAGAGTGAGCTCCATTAATCTGTGGATCCTTTCATCTGAGCTAATGCCACACCTTTCGAGAAGGCGAGCTTTCAGTTTTGTATAGGCATTGTCAGCAGTTGGATTCTTTACAATATCCGCCACTTCTATTAATATGTCACTGTTTAAACTAGCAACAGTATGGTCGCACTTGCAGTTGTTAGATGTGATTTTGGCTTGTCGGAACTGCACCTCCAGCCGAAGAAACCATAGTTCCGGTTCATTGCGCCAAAACTCTGGAACTTTTATGTCTACCCGTGCACTTATTGGGTGATAATTGCCTTCGTATGGTGTAGCATTATCGTTTGGCATTGTTTGGTCGTTATCTGTCATAATGTCGTCTTTAAATCATTGTACTTACAGTTTTTTCTCTCGGGGTCACCAATGTGGCTGGCTTGCGGGATGCAAAGTAGTCGGGGCACACTTTAAACTATTTTATTGGTTTATTTACAACAAACTACATACTAAAACAAGTAAGAAAACTATGACAGTTCTTTTCGGAGTTTCTGAATGTGTTCTGACAGATGTCCGTTAATCCGTCTCCTCTTCTTTCCCCAGCTGGTCAACACATATATGGTCGTAGGTTAACTACTGTCAATCTGCCACAAAATCAATTTAAGATTATTTAACCCGGCATCAGACAGTTGGGGTGTGCTACACCCCAACGATACTGAAGCGCCTAAAACATAAGGAAATTTTGCATTTATAGGCCACAGCGGCTAGATAGCTTTCTAATGTATATTCATCTATGCGATGATACATAATTTTTAGACGTCTGTTTAGCTTCAGCAACTATATTTGGATTGAAAGGAATCACACCCCACGAGTCTGATTTGGTACTTTCTGCAGAAAGGTTTTTTTTTTATTATACTCCTATAAATCAGTCAGTATAAGTAAGTGAATAATACTTATTAAATATTTTAACATATTTTTTTATTAGTCTAAGCTAAAATTAATTACGAACGAGAACAAGCAAGTCTTCAGATATTATGGGATGCAGCAGACAGTGACGAATGTATTGACAAGAGTGATTCGGAAGTAAGTGAAGAGATAGACAATGTTAGTGTAAATAGTGACTATCCTGACCAGCTTAAAGATATTGACGTTCTAAATATCATAGACAACTAAACGTAAACAAAATGTTTAAGATTCTTTAACTCTTTCAGTTGCTGGGGTTTGTCACACCCCATCTGCCTGATAGTGGCAGAAAAATTCACCGGTAGGATGCCGGGTTAAATCTAAAAATATAATCTGCCGTATTTATGTAATCTACATTCCATAGAATAAGAAGAAAAACTGTTAAATGGTATGCTTGTTTACTTGAAAAGAGTTCATGACATAATAAATTATACTATTAACTTTTTAAGTCAGTCCATTAGGAATTTTGTACGGAAGTAAACTGAAAGTTCTCGCACAACCTAATACTCAACTTTTCTTGAAGAGTTTCCTTACGGTTTCCTATACTTCATTAAATGATTACTTATAATTATCCACGTTCAAAGTTTATGTGAGAAGAGAAAATTTCAGAAAGTTAAAAAGCTGCCTTCATTCCTCGTTACAACTTTTTTCATAACTTTCGTCTTTAGGTATAAATCAGGATCATAACCTAAAACTTCCATCCCAGGAGAGAAGTAATGAAATATTATGTAAAAGGAGATTGAACTCATTCTTGTTTGCGGCGACGGTATTTTGTTTTATCGTGTTTTATTACAAAGTTTTTTCGTAGAAAATATGTGAACGTTTAAGCCAATTTAAAAATATTAAAAAAACTTTTGTAGCATTTTGTAATACCGTAATTTTTTTCACACATTCGTTAAAAAATTGAAAAATCTAACATAATACATATATTCTTTAGACAAGCGTGGGGGCTAAAAGTAAAAAGTATCTATCCTCAAACCGTTTGTTCAATGAAGACGCTCTCCACGCGTTTCTTTAACGAATGTGTTATGTTTTTCAATTTTTTAGCGAATGTGTTAAATTTTTGTATATTTACTCTGTCTAACAGTCTTTTTTTCGAATAATCCTTCGAGTTTGAATTTTTTAAATTTTTGCTTTTTGGTTGATTTTTTTATAATATTCTTAATTTTAGTCATTCGTAACTAAAGAAAAGCGTTTCTAAATTTTTTTTCAAATGTTTTTATTTTTTACTTTTTAGTGCAATTTTCTTACATTTTTCGAACATTCAAATATATCGTCATGTTTAAAAAAAAAGGATGTATATGATAGACACATTTTTTTACATTTATTTCCACATTTGATACATACATTGTACATTTTCTGTAAGAATTTCTTCATACATTTCTTAAATTAAAATCATTATTTACACCTATTACAGTTTTCGCAGTCTTTCAATCTCTTATAATACTTTAATATTACACGGTGTAGACCCTGTTAATTTCTCGCAATGCAGTCCTTCGATTCACAAGCCGCCTAAAGACGAAATCCCATGACGATGCTGAAGCGCGTGTTGAAGCGAGCTCCAAGTGTCTACCAATTTAAACGTCGTCAAATAGAGATATAATATAATATAGAGTGCTATGTATTAAGAGTATAAGTCAAAAATGAAAATTTTTTATTAGGACTTTTCAGTCTTTTTCACCACTGAGGAAATAACTATTACAACTAAATATGGGCATATACTAGTTCGCTCCGGCGGCCAGGTTTTAATACCCTATAGAAAAGGGGCATAGGTAAATTCACTCTGGCCATATATTTCTTAGAAACGATAGTTTAGAAATGCCTTCACTGGGTACATAATGAATAATAATAATAAATAGCCGGGTCAGCGTATATAGACAATGTTTCCTTCATAAAGCAGGTACTTTGATACATTTTATTAATACAATGTTTAATAAATATTTCTGAAACTTTGTATTTATAAAACTACTTCTTACTTAAAATTATATTAAAATTATAACCATATATGCATCACTAAAGTAGTATGATGTTAGAGCTCATATTCCCTTGTTCAATATTTGATTGGGTTTTTTCCTATAAGAAATTGCAAGGTATACAGGGTGAGGCAAATAAAGGGCCTATTAGAAATATCTCGAGAACTAAAGGCAACAGAATCATGAAAATTGGAATAAAGGGGTTTTGGAGGATGATCTATTAAATGAAAATATTTTCATCTCTGCAACTTCCGGTTATACCGGAAGTTGTTTATAACTTCGTTTTTTTAAATGGGACACCCTGGATATTTTTACATTCTTGGATTCTGTTCAATATCTTCTTTCTTAAAATACGAGGTTTTGTAATATTATACAGGGTATTTTAAAAGATAATTAAGTTTTTTTATTAATTTCGTAGCAAAATTAACACCCTGTAGAATTGTAGTAGTTTGACATCTAAAACTCTACTTACGTTTAAATAATTTTTAATATACTCTACTATTGTTAGGAATCATTAGTATAGCTAAATTTTTAATTTTAGTATACAGGGTTGGTCGAAACTCGGAATGAGTATTTTCTGAGTTTTCTTAAATGGAACACCCTGTATTTTAGTATTGTAATGAAATGATATTTTATGGTACTTTTTTATTTCTTAAGCGTTCCCTATACCTAACTGCTTTAATTTGTGCTTAATTGTTAATCGCACCAACAATCTTAACTACGTAGGTATTTTGATAGCTAAACCATTATTGGTAATTTTAAGGACCAGTCTGGATTAATATGTATTTATTTCTGAAAAATTATTTGGCATTGAGTATTTTCACGGCCAACCTAATAAAATTTTACGTATTTTTTGTTGCAATTACTGTTTAGCTTGAATCACCAATATCTCACAAATTAAAGCAGTTAGGTATAGGGAATGCTTAAGAAATAAAAAAGTACCATAAAATATCAATTCATTACAATACAAAAATACAGGGTGTTCCATTTAAGAAAACTCAGAAAATACTCATTCCGAGTTTAGATCAACCCTGTATACTAAAATTAAAAATTTAGCTATACTAATGATTTTTAACAATAGTAGAGTATATTAAAAATCATGTGAACGTAAGTAGAGTTTTAGATGCCAAACTACTACAATTCTACGGGGTGTGAATGTTGCTACGAAATTAATAAAAAAATGTAATTACGTTTTAAAATACCCTGTATTATATTACAAAACCTCATACTTTAAGAAAGAAGACATCGAAGAGAATCCAAAAATGTAAAAATATACAGGGTGTCCCATTTAAAAAAAATGAAGTTATAAGCAACTTCCGGTATAACCGGAAGTTGCAAAGAAATGAAAATATTTTCCTTTAATAGATCATCCTTCAAAACCCCTTAATTCCAATTTTCATGATTCTGTTGCTTTTAGTTCTCGAGATATTTCTAATAGGCCAGTTTTCTGCCTCACCCTATATACTCCTTTGAAAAGATGGGTAATTAGTAGTCACCTGAAATTTTATGATAAGATTCAGGGGTGGTGCAAATCTCAACATTATTACTTTAGTTACATACGGTTTGAATGTCTTTAGTTTATGATAGAGAAATCTGAAATTAGTGAAATGTTAAGCGAAAAGGGCAAGTCTATGTCATTTATTGACAATTACAAGTATAACTTCCATAAAATACTTGCTAATGACGTTGGCAGTGTGTAGAAAGAAGTTGCAAAGCATTTGTAGAAACTTTATATATTTGTAACAGTATAGTTAAATATATTTATAATCACACCCATGGAAGTTTATAAAAACAGCGTTAAACCGGCAAAAATTCAGTAATGGTGTTAAGCGGCAGGCAATGGACGATTTGTGTGAAAAACCATTGAAATTGATACACAGCGAACTTGTATTTTTGGTAAGCATATTCGTTTTTCAACAAAATAATTTTTTTTCAGTTATTTGAGAAAAAAAAAAACGCCCGAAAACGTGTTTTTTGTCGAAAAATAAACATTTTTACTCGAGAAAAAAACTCAAAAATTATTAACTCAGTTAAAAAAACTCTCTAGAATAAAAGTTCCTTAGAATTAGTAAATTTATCTATTTCTGGACTTATTTCAAATGTGTGTTTTCTCACCCATGAGAAGGGGTGGCTTTCACCCCTCAAGTAAAAGCAACCAACGGCATAAGTACAACTTTGAAGTGGAGGGTAAGTAGAACCTGAATCCAGATTTTCAAGCAAATCCGTCGTAACGAGTAAAATTACACTTTAAAACGGTCATTTATTGAGCTAAATCTAAATAATCTAATTGCACTGTCTCATATTATTTATTTATATAAATATGTAACAACCAATGTTTTATAAAAATATTATTTCTATATAAAGTACAAAAGTCAAAGTACCAATTTTTCCGATATTAATTTTCCTAGAACTTAAAAGATAAATACTCAATCCGCTTAACTATGGGAGCGAACTAGGTTATGGTTTTCGGAGCGAACTAGTATGTAATTAAGAGGGTTTTTTGACCTTGGGAGCGACCTAGTGTGCTCCGCTAAATATCAAAATGGTGACTAAATATGATTAATAAATTAGTAATTAACTATTTTACTTTCTACTTTGCTATTACCTTATTAATTATATAATTCAAAATATAGAAGAATCCCGAAAAATCTTTTTTATGACTTATACTCTTAGTACATAGCACGTTATGTACGTTAATACATATTATGTATTATAGTGAAAGAGAAAGGAGTGCAGTTACCACCCTTCAAGACCTTAAAATTAAGTAATATTTATTTGTGATTAAATGGGTAAAAGCATAATAATATGTCACCAAGAATAAAGGTACTCAAAAAGGTATACCCCGCCAGTGGTGGCGGTAAAAATATTAATAGGTTGATTAATTCACACAATGATAAAAATTAAAACAAAACGTCATTAGACCATAAAATTACCACACTGATCGCACTCGCGGTTGCCCAGTTGAAGGGTTTTGCTTGATGGTCTGTTTTTCTTTGAAGTACCGACAACCCATGGAACCAGGCAAGCTACTCCACGTTCACCATAAATAACCGTAAATAAGGGATTTGCTATTTGTTCAAGGATAGTAAATCACAAAATTTTGAGAGAAATTTCTCTATTTCACGTTGCGTTGAAACCAGTCTTCAGTTTTATCTTTTTCTGTTACATTTTTCTATTTCACTCAGAATGTCGCGCCACGTTCCGTGAGAATTCTTTTTAATGCTCGCACTCGACTCAATGCAACGTACTAAGCCTGCCCTTCCGCAAACACTTTCGGGACCCAGTTAATTCTTTCGGGTCTAAACAATTAACATAAAAAGTGAAATTATGTATAGTTTAAGTATTTTCCATTAAAGTCGTTTTTTTAAACAATTAATAAACATAAAATTTTTTTTATTGATTATTCGTTTTTTCTTTCCGCGAATGCATGTGACTGCAAATTTTCATTAATTTGCATTGAAGGAAAGGTAGTCAAATTAACGTCTAAAAATTTGACCCAAACGATTGAACTAAAGGAAAGCGTTTAAAAAAATAGGTAAAGCCATATGCCACAAATTCATATTGAAAAGAAAGTAGAATAGGCCATAGGCCAAGTAGAGCCATCAAGGCTGGCCCTGCTGTCTCTGCTCGGTGCGAGCTCGGTACGGATATATGTGTGTCATGGCCGTTAAAATGATAATGGGTGAGTATGTAGCGTGTATAGCCAGCCAATACCAACCGTGATAGTGAATGCGAATATAAATGTGAGAATAACAGGATACCTACAACATCAGAAAGTCAAGCGGTGGGAATTAAGGGATAATGTTTTGGCAGAATTTTTAGGAGTAGAGTACTAAAGTAAAAAGATACAATAAATGCCTCGTGGGAAGCTAAGAGCAGAGTTCTAGTACGATGTGTGAGAGGAAGAGCTAAGAAAAACATCTAAGAAAGAGCCCACAGGAGAAAAAAGTTTGGTAGTAAAACGATAAAATAAAAAGCAAGGTTAGGAAGTAGAAAGTGGCTAGAAAGAGTTATGACAAGTCTAAACGAGAGAAACATAAGGAAACATACAAGGTAGCAATCAGGAAAGCAATGCACGATAGGGCTACTCCGAACAAAAGATCGTCTGCAAAGCCGCATGAAGAGTTGAAAATACCCAACGGGATGAATATGTTAAGCAGCATTGCTACAGAACGGACAAGGGCAAGAAGAGTGTTCCGAAGGAAGATCTGATGTTTAAATAAAGAAAAGATGGTATAAATACTTTATAAACTTCCTTAAAGAAGTACAACAAAGGAGAGACAAACCATGCATGACCCCACTAGTGAAAATGTAATACGGGGATAAAGAGGGAGGTTGTCGAGGCTTTACAACAGATAAACAATGGTAAGTCAGCAGAACCTGAAGGAATACCGGTCTAGGTTTAGAAGGTTATAGACAAGGAAGGAGTTGATGTGTGTTGATTGCAAATGATGAGTAGGTTAGATGAGAAAGAAATAATGCTCAATTCATGGAGGAAGAACTTAGTGGTTCTACCGTATAACGAAAAAGAGGATATTGAGTTATTAACGGAGACAATAAAAATTGGAAGAAAACTATAGAGCGAAAGTTAAGAAGAAAGATATCGATATAAGAAGAGCAGTTTGATTTTATGTCATAATGGAAACAACGAATGCCTTGTTCACTTTGAGACAGTTAATATTGCGAAAAGGAAAGAGACCTACATTTGGGATTTATAATATGAAACAAAATGGTTTCCTGAGAAGTAGGTAAGATCTGTGCAGGATTTGACAACATTGACAAAAAGGTTGAATATTTTAACATACTATTAATTAAACTTTTGGTGTTCATGCCCCTTATAAAATATGTCGAGTAACAAAAACTTAAGCTCCTTTGTTAATAGATGATATTAAACTTTTGCAAAAACAGAGATCAAAGGCGTTGCAAAAATTTAAAAAGGTAAGGATCAGGAAGACAGAGATAATCATAAACTACTAAGAAATGAAGTTATAAACTTAGCCATAATTGCCAAAATAACTACTTAGAAAATATATGTTATGAAAAAAATTTAAAAAAACCCGAAATGAAATAAAAAAATTTAAATGTTCGAACTAATAAAAACTACGATCTTCCCCTTAAATTAGCTGACCCCGAAGCTATCAATAAGTATTTTGTACAATATTTGTCCAAAGTTTCTAATAAGGATAAAAATAACGTACAGTCTTACAATAGTAACAAATTTAAAAATAATCTAAATTTCGCTTTTTCGCTCACCTCACTGAATAGCATCAACTTGGCATTGCATTCCATTAAAACACACTCTTGCGGAGTAGCTAACATATCAGCTAAAATGCTTCAACTTTCCCCTGTACCCCTTTCATAGATATTTATATTATTCATATAGTAAATTCTTGTATAGAAAAATCAAATTTTTCCTATTTATGGAAAATAGCTATATTGGTAAACAATTAGCCAAAAACAACAATCCTCAGACTTTCTCTGATTTAAGAATTATAAGTATACTCCCAGCCCTTTCCAAGGTGTTGGAAAAGATGATCAAATGTACCGTTACTTTACAAACAATAAAATGCTGTCTGACAAACAATGTGGATTACGTACAAACTATAGCACAGCTACTGCTTTGGTAACGGTTATGGATGAGATCCTAAGAGCATCTGATAAAGCCTCGTTCCTTTAGATTTTTCCAAAGCGTTTGATACCGTAAATCATGAGTTGTTATGTTCAAAATTGCGATACTATGGGTTTGATGCAGAGTCTCTAAACCTAATACAATATTTTTTATTAAATAAAACAAAAAAAATATATTTTTTTAACATGGCTTCGGCAGTTTGCCATACAGCCAGTAAAAAAAATATATGTAGATATCTAACAATGATCTTCCCCAATATCTTCCCCAATTAATATTCTTTGACGTGTACACCAAGGGTCAATCCTTTCTCCATTATTATTTTTAATTTACACTACTGGTATTATTAATTCTTCAAAATACTGCAACATAGTTGCTTACGCTGACGACACTCAATTGTACCTTAGTTTTGACAAAGAAGATTTATTTAATGTTTTGGATAAAATTAATTCTGATCTTGAAATAATCAAAGAACTCTCTGACGAACACAACTTAAAACTTACTTAATTCCACCAAATCAAAACTATTATGTATCGCAAATAAAGTCCACCATCAACTTATAAAAAACAATTCAAACATAAAAAACGACCATGTTGGTTTACCATTCACAGCCTCAGCTAGAAGTCTAGGAATTATATTTGACGAAAATCTAAGATTTTAGGAACATATCAAAAATAATAACAAAAAAGTTTTTTCATCATTGAAACTCATTTTTATGAATCGTCACATTTTAAATAAGGACTAAAAAAAGCTTCTTTGCGAGAGCCTTATCCTGTCTTATTACTCTTATGGTGATTTTATTTTTATGCCATGTCTATTGGAAGTGTAGGAAAATAGGATACAGAAAATACAAAACCTCTGTTGTAGATTGATTTACAGAATTAGAAAATATGACCACACTTCACATAAAATAAAAAAATGCGGTTGGCTTAATATGAAAAATAGTAGCACATAATATCATCTAATAGGTAACTTTATTCACAAGTTAATTCTGATGCCAAATACCTCCACTATCCTTAACCCGCGAGTAGTCGCGCGGTGAGACAGAATCTCAATTTTTATCCTTTTTCGCGATAAATTGATGAAAAATTTTTCAATTTTGAAAAAATTTCGTAGGTACCTCGAGGAAGGGTGTAGTAATGCGTAGGAATTATTTTTCTCCTTCTTCTTTTTGTGGAATTTATGGCTTTGTGGAGAGCCAATTAGCTTTAACCCTCGAGTAGTCGCGCCGTTAGATATAATCTCACATTTCATCCTTTTTCGTAATATGTACAGTAAAATTTGTCAGTAACGGCCACTAAAAATGAAAGAACTATTTGCCGATATAGAAAGGTGAACGGTATTGCCAGTTTTTGTAGTCTACATATACCTAATTGGTTTGGGAAATTTTTAAACTGACCGTTAGGACAGGTGGCCGATGTTGGCAGGTGGCCGTTAACACAGGTTTTTTTAATAAAATCCTTAGAAATATATATTTTCAATATAAAAAGTAGATAAAAATAGTACAAAATAAAAATTTGTTTTAAATTCGTATTTTGAGATAGAATCTCACACGCGACTATCGACGTTACAGAAGTGAGCGCGACTACTCCCGGGTTAAACAAAATCTCGTCCGAAGAAAGGAAATTCATATGCGAGCCGTGAAATTGAAAAACACTTTCACAATGACCAACATAGATCGGCTTGGTTCCAAAGAAGTTTTGCCTACAACGCAGTAAAGCTGTATAATTCAATTCCTAATAATATTAAACGATATTCAATTATTAATAAATTCAAGTATAAATTTCGTTTATATCTTTTTGATAAGCAATAACATTGCTTAACGGAGAAGAGTTTGAACCTTCGTACCGTTAACATCGTATCGAAGACGAGCTAGGTAGTTATCAAAAAGCAATTAACAGAAAATGTATCGTTTCAACAAGTAAATATAAATAAAAGTTTATTTATATACAAGTTCAGTTTTTGTGACAGTGGTACATAACAAAAAAGCAGTAAGTGATATATGGCATATTATCGACTTTTCACGTAAATTTTTGAAATAATAAATATTTTATTGTATTATAATATACAATAATTGTATATACCAGTAACATTTTAAACACATTTTCAATTTTATTGCGATTTATACTGACAAAACTGGAGTCGGTTTTCTCAATAGGGGGACAGGGCCCCACTCACAATTGCGGGTGATACCTGTCCTTCTAAAATGATATCCACCGAAGCAAGCATGGATCAACAATCTCAACAAAACCAAATTTCACCGAAAAGCTACTCAGCAGTGACAAATCAATTTAAATTTCCGTCTAGACAGCTAGCACTAGTCTTTAGTTCAATCGAAAATACTCCACTTCATGACTACCTAATCCCTCTTGGTAACATTATTCAACCTAAAAATATCATTTTCGCCTCCCGCCTTTCCAACAACCGAGTTTGCATTTATCTTGCGAACAAAAATATCCTAGATGAGTTTTTAGATAAGCATGGCCAAATCACTATCCGAGGAGAACTTTTAAAGGCTAGACGACTTATAACACCTGCCGAAAGAATTGTTATGTCACAAGTATGCCCGTCCATTCCACACTATGTCCTTGAAAAAGAACTGCAAAAAAACGGTCTACATCTTGTATCTCCCATAATATTTCTAAAAATCGGTGCAAATCTTCCCGAGTATAGCCATATCCTAAGCTTTCGACGGCAAGTATATGTTAACCCTCACAATTTAACCATCCCAAGCGCCGTAACAATAGCATTCGAAAACACAAACTACACAATATTCATTTCTCAAGATGGAAACGTCTGCTTCAAATGCAAAAAACCAGGACACGTGGCAGCAGTCTGCACCGAACCTAAAAATATATCTGCGACACAACAAACTCCACAAAGTTCTATAACTTCAAAGACTACAACTGTAGCCTATTCGGCTGCAGAAACAGTAACATCATCAATTCCTACGCAAACCCTTACCAGTACAAATAACCAACCTGAAACGTCTGAATCTAATCAAGCTCCAACCACATCATCACACCAAAGTACCTTTTCACAACATACTGAGTCAAAATTTCCAAATGTAAATACAGAAGTGACCGAAAACAAAGAAACTCATTTAAAACGCTCTATAAATGAAGTCGCCTCTCCAGAAACCGATATTGCACTTCAAAAAAACCCATTTGTAGTATCAAAACCTACAGCAACTCGAAAGAAACCAAAGACATCTAAACTTGAAGAAACAACGCATTCGAATGTATCCATTTTTAGCATGTTACATCCAGCCAAAACCTTTATCAATAATCACGAACCACCATTTCCGCTAAACTGTGATCAATTATTCATCCTCCTAGAGAGCATAGCTGGCTTATCGAACCCCATAATCAAAATCAATGACTTCACTTCTGATTTGAGAGGTCTCAGTGACATGTTAAAGAAAATCCGTCCCTACTTAAAAGAAAGATCAATAAAAACAAGGCTGACCAACTTGAATAAAAAAATACTTGCTCATCTTGGAGAGGTGAGCTCCGGATTAGAAAGTGATGCATCACAGTCATCATAGATTAGCAGCTGGTTTCTATCTATTGTTATATTCTCCTTTTTACTTTCAACGAACTATTTGCTCTGAATCGTGCCCTAAAACATGCAAACCTCTTAAATATTTCTGTTTCTCACCGACTCGCCCAACTCTCTCCTTGCAATACAGCATCTGTATCCTAAAAGTCCTTTAGAGAAACTAATAAAAACTGGACTACAAATTGCACAAGAAACCAACACGACTCCGAAATTTATATGGATCCCATCACATATAGGAATTATCGGCAATGAAGAGGCAGACAGAAGTACTCGTAAAGCAGCAATCAAGTGCGGAATCTGAATTAGTGCGCAAGTGTGTATGTAGTGATATCAAAACGTTTTTTTTTTTACAAAAAGTGATTGGTCATTTGAGGGTCCAAAATATCAAAGTGAACGTTCAATAAACAATCTACCAAACACCCTACCAGCTTTATCAGGAGAAAACTGTCCAGTGAAAGACTTACTATCTAATCTAAATCAATATTTTTGTACCAAATCTAGCTATTTGTTATTTGTTAAAAATCATTGTTAACCTTTGTTTATCTAGTAATGCCGCTAATAACCTGTTGGTGGATGCGGTAACTTTTCTTTAATAAAAAAAAAAAAAAAAAAAAAAAACATTGCTTAACAATAATGTTGTGCATTAAGCTGCACGGACATGTTTTGGTTGGGCTGTTTTGAAAGAACTATTTTTCTAAATGATAAGTTTGAAAAAAATATTTTCTTTTTGAAGTTACATTTCTTTTTAATTAGTTAGCTTAGGTTTGTTTTTAGATTAATAGTAAAAAACTTCGGGGATTAACATTTCGTTAAGTAAGGGTAGCTTAGCTAGACTTCGCAAGATGTTATCCCAATGGGGTTTAACTTTTTTGCTTTTGTTTTATATTTTTCAATGTGCTTTAGTAGGTTTATTTGTTTTATATACCAAATGAATAAAAAAGTATATTCTTATTATTATCCAGATTTAGTCATACGACTCACACTCTCTAAGGGGAAAATTGATTTATCCCAGATATCTACGGTGTCAAAACGATTGAGCTCTCGTGATACTCTTTCCGTGTTATCGAGCCCTAGGTGACTTGGTATGCTAAAGTATCCGCCAAAAATGTTCGTACACATCTGGCCGTCGCAAGTATTACAGCTTTCTGCATGCTCTTATAAAGGTGTTCATTTAGACCCAGCTTTTTTATGTTTTCGAGGAGGTTCTTCGGAATGACTCCAGCAGTAGACGTAATAATAGGTATCGTCTGGGTACTTTGCATTCTCCATTGTCTTCGTATTTGAATTTCCAGGTATCTGTACTTGGCGATCGTTTCAGTAAATTTAGTTCGTAGATTATTATTGTTAGGTATCGCCACATCAATTAGTGTTGTTTGTGTTGTTAATTTATTAACTAGTACGCGATCTGGTCTATTATGTGCCACTATTTGATCTGTGAGTACAGTGCGGTCCCAGTATAGCTTGTAGTTGTCATTCTCAAGCATATTCTAAGGGACTTATTGATAATATGTGAGATGGTGCATGCCTTTCCTCTGACTATATCCAAAGTACGGCACTTGTCTAGACCGAACTGCATACTAATATCATTAGAGAATGTTTCTACAGTTTTTAGCATCTGTTCTAGGTGTTCCCGAGTGGAAGCCATTAATTTGTAATCATCCATATGCAACAGATGATTGAGCTTCGCTACCACAGTATTATTGTTTTTAATGGTAAAACCTGAGTCAGTGGAGTTTAAGAGCTGGGAAAGGGGTTCAAAGCTAAACAGAACCACAATGGACTTAAAGAGTCTCCTTGAAACAGTCCCCGATTGATTGCGTTATGCGTTGATTACACCAGGTATTTGGAGGTGAATTTTAGTCTTCCGATCTGTCATTATATGCCTTAAAAAGGTCACTATGTTATCATCTACTTTGTATATCGTTAACCCTTAAACGCCCAACCTTTTTTAGGTTCCATGTACGCCCAAGGGTGGGTAAAAAATGTCCACCTCGAAAATAGCTAATATATTTATTGATAGTTGTTGAAAATGGATTAAACTTAAGAATCTTATGCTTAATAAACACAGCATCTTCTAAAATATTAATATAAACAATTTACAAACCTTACAACAAAATTACAATGTACATCAAAATTAACATACCAGTAATTCAGATTTGTCGATTTTCTCCATATTCTTTCTTTCAGCCTCCCCATTGGCGGATAATTATGTAGATTATGTAATTATACATCGATAATTATATGGATTATCTTCTAGAAACCTTTAGTAACCAGTTTTGCCAAGGGTGTACTTTTTATGCCCATCCATATTTAACTCAAGATGCTGCTTTGATTTTCAAAAATATTGGGAGAACCAAATTAACATTCGATAATTGGCTGTCTCTTTAACAGTAAATAATTAAAAAAAAAATTTAAACACGTAATAAATATGTTACAAGGGAATACGCATTAGGTGGACATTTTTTACCCACCCTTGGGCGTTTAAGGGATAATATATATATAAGCCATTCATGCGGCACTGAATCAAATTCCTTTTTGTAGTCTATAAAGGCACTAAAGAGGTTCCTTTTTTGGTGAATGTCTGGTTAAAAATGACTGCGTCGATGATAAATTGTTTTTTGCAACCCATGCGCATCCTTTCTGTTGAGACTCTATGATATTGTCTAGAGCACAGTGTTGGTAAATACGTCGGGTTACACATGATATGGCCAATGGAAGACAAGTAATTGGGAGTTACTTAGCTGAATCTTGAGTCTTATTTTGATCCTTCGGTATTAAATAAGTGGTTCCCTGAATTAGAAATGAGAGCATTTCGTGCGGATTAGAAATAACATGATTAATTAATGTTAATAAGCACTCATGAATACTCCAAAACTTTTTAAGCCAGAAGTTCTGAACACCGTCTGGTCCAGGAGATTTCCAGTTTTAAAGATGTATGATGATATTTGAGACTTCTTCGGTGGTGAATGGTTCGTAGTTAGCCAAAACGTAGTGTTAACTCTTGTTCGTTGTGTCTTCAATCCATCCAGCATCGTTGTTAAGAGCAGCTGGTGTGGAAAGTTGATTTCCTCAAAACTCATGAATTTCTTCTTGGCTTGGGTAAGATTTATTATTATTATTATTATACAGATTTAGCCATACGGCTCACACTCCCTCTGGGGAAAAATTTATTCATCCCAGATACCTAAGGTAACAAAAGGATTGAGCTCTGGTGGCACTCTTTCCGTGTTATCGGGCCCTAGGTGACTTGGTATGCAAGTGTATCTCCCAAAAATTATTGTATACTATTATTATTATTTATAAAAATGGAAAGTCCCCCACTTTATGGCAAACTTAACTTACCTTTTTTGGTTTTAAGACCTACTCTTCACAAAACAATAGATCTCATAACGCTCGAGTTATGCAAATTTAGCATAATTTCCTCCCCTACTATTAGTCGTATATTGCTCTAAATTGCAAAAATTATAAAACACTAGGTTGACACTTAGGTTGACACTTCACAAAATATCTCATATTGTTCGTTCGCTATAACTTTTTCCATGCGTCACGATTCATTTTCAAACAAACAAAACAAGTCAAAGCATAAAGTGAAACGAACGTCGATGTGTATACATTTTGTATGCTGTATACAATATACTACACACATGGGCGTACGTCTCACTTTATGTTTTGACTTGTAGTGCAGTCACTGAAGGTGGATATGAGCTATTACCTCCGATTTCGTTGAACCTTTATCGATTTGCATGAAAATTGGTGAGTGCTTAGAGGGTATCTCAGAAAGCAAAGCTGACATGGTGTAAACCTGCGTTTTTACCCTGGGAATGGATGTCACCTCTTCTCGGGAGTTCAAATTATTTTCTTAAAAACAATTCCATATTTCGACAGAGGGGCAAATTCTGAGCAAAATTTGTTATATAAAGTTATTAAAATTAATCAAAAATTTTTGAGTTATTAGAGACCAAAGATTTTAATTTTTTGTTAGAAAAATTCTTGTTTTTAGCCGATCTTTTATAAATAACTCAAAAACTATAAATTGTTTCAAAAAAATTATTATTACCAAAATTGAAGATAACAAAAAACGAAATAAACTCCTTATAGCTTAGTCGGGATAGCATTTGACCTTGCATTAGGAGCTGCCCCAAATTTTATTTTTCTAATATTTAGGGAGGGTCAATATTAGTACAAATTTAAAATCTCGACTGAATTCCACCGTTGCGTTAGCCGCCATCTTGATTTTAAACGAGAACCGTTTTTGCTCAATCTCTCCGCTATTTTCAATTTTATGACAAAAAGTGTGGAAACTGAAATTGTTGAAAATGCGATTTTCTATAATCTCATATATTATAATTTTTTTCGTGCGGTCGATATTTTCCGAGTTATGAGGGGAAAATAGTGACAGTTGTAACATAATTATTGAATTATTAAATTATCTCGTTTATTATTAGTTTTACAACAAATATATACCTACCTATACAAAAATGAAGACAATTAAAATTTGTACAATTTTGATGCCGTACATTTTTTTGATAAAATCAATATTTAAGGTACTACGTATGTGGTAAAGGTGCGAGCGTAAGACCTGATTGATTTTGTAGCAATTGTTTTTGTTCAATATCTCCGCCATTTTCAACTTTTCGACAAAAAGTGTAAGAACTGAAATTGATGCAATTACGATTTACTACAATTTTTCGAGAGAACCAGTGGCGGGTCTACAAGGGGGGAAATGGGAAAATTCCCCCCAACAGGGTCCAAAATTTAAAAAAAAATTGATGAAACATCACGATATATTAGCTGACATAAAACTTAAAATATCGACAGACAAATTCAACCAATAAAACCCGCTAGTTAATAAAATTAAGTGAACTTAATGCATATGTCTTTTTATGTCTTTTATATGTTTAGTTTGGTTGATGTTTTATTGGAAGTTTCAAAAATTGTATAAAATATAATTCTCTTTATTTTTGTTTATGTACAATTATCTCGTAAAATTAATAATAATAAATGAGACAATTCAATAATTATGCTTCCCCTCCCTTTCCATTATTTTCCCCCTTAACTCGGAGAATATTGATCGTATAAAAAAATTGTGCCAAAAAAATTGTAGGAAATTGCATTTCCAACAATTTTCTTTCCCACCATTTATGTCGAAAGTTGAAAATGGCGGAGATATTAAGCAACAACAGTTCTCATTTAAAATCAATATGGCGGCTAATGCAACCGCGGAATTCAGTCGAGATTTTAAATTTACACTACTATCCATCTCTCCTAAAGGATAGAATTATCAAATTTGGGGCAGCTCGGAAACAAAATTCAATTCAATAATTATGCTCCCCCCACCACTTTTTACTATTTTCCCATGTAACTCGGAAAATATCAACCGCATGAAAAAAATTGTTAAAAAGAAATTTGTAGGAAATTATATTTTGAACAATTTTAGTTAAAAATGGCGTAGATATTGAACAAAATCAATTGCTATAAAATCAATCCGGTCTTACGCTCGCGCAATTACCGCATACGTACTACCTTAAATATTAATTTTAGCAAAAAACTGAAGGAGATGAAAATTGTGTAGAATTTAATTCTCTTCATTTTTGTATAGGTATATATTTCTTGAAAAACTAATAATAAACGAGATAATTCAATAATTCAATAATTATGCTCCAACTCTCACTATTTTCCCCTCATAACTCGGAAAATATCGACCGCACAAAAAAAATTATAATAAATGAAATTATAGAAAATCGCATTTTCAACAATTTCAGTTTATACACTTCTTGTCAAAAAATTGAAAATGGCAGAGATATTGAGCAAAAACGGTTCTCGTTTAAAATCAAGATGGCGGCTAACGCAACGGTGGAATTCAGTCGAGATTTTAAATTTATACTAATATTGACCCTCCCTAAAGATTAGAAAAACAAAATTTGGGGCAGCTCCTAATGCAAGGTTAGGCCTGTTATTCGTCTAACCCGACTGGACTATTAAGAGGAAACAGTACCGATCAACAGGTAGCGAAAACGCGTTCCAAGCTTGAGGCTGTAATTTTGAATATTTTTTCGAGATATTTGGCACACGTATTCGTAATATAATAAAGAATGGCGGTACAGAGCCCAATTTGAAAAATATATTATTATGTAACAATTACTCTGTAATTAAATACAATATTAAAAAAAACGAGCCTCTACCGCCATTAAGAAGAACAAAAAAATACACTTTTTTCAAATAAACTTTTTTATCCGATGCCTAGATTTTGTGTCATTTTGGAACTACTAATAGGTCTGGATCCCGCATATGAAAAAACAGTTGATTAATAGCAAGCTGAAAATTTGTTAATGGCTTAAGAGTCTAGTCGGATAAACTTTGATATATGGGAACACTGGAACAGGGGCAGTTTTAATTGTGGAACAGGTTAAAAATTTGGAGCGGCCAGACCACGAAAACCGCACATTTATTTTGTCCGACAGAACAGACTTAAACTCTCCGAACAGAGATTAAACTCTCATGCAAAAATCAGACTGCTCTTTATCACCTGTCATAATTCCTGTCATTTGACATATTCTACATGTTCCACTCATTAAAACGCCCATTTGGTGATAAATAGCAGTCGGATTTTTGCATGAGAGTTTAATCTCTGTTCGGAGAGTTTAAGTCTGTTCTATCGGACAAAATACATGTGCCGCTTTCGTGGTCTGACCGTTCCAAATTTTTAACCTGTTCCACAATTAAAACTTCCCCTGTTCCAGTGTTCCCATATATCAAAGTTTGTCCGACTAGACACCCTTAAGCCATTAACAAATTTTCAGCTTGCTATTAATCAACTTTTTTTTCATACGCGGGATCCAGACCTATAATGAAATAAAAAATTTTAGTAGTTCCATAATGACACAAAATCTAGGCATCGGATAAAAAAGTTTATTTGAAGAAAGTGTATTTTTTTGTTCTTCTTAATGGAGGTACAGGCTCGTTTTTTTAATATTGTATTTAATTACAGAGTAATTTCCCCATATTAATATATTTTTTTAAATTGGGCTCTGTAATGCCATTCTTTATTATATTACGAATACGTGTGCCAAATTTCTCGAAAAAATATTCAAAATTACAGCCGCAATCTTGGAACGCGTTTTTGCTACCTGTTGATCGCTACTGTATCACCTTAATATAAAAACCTTTTAAGGTTAACTAAAAGTGAGTTATAGAATTGAATGTAAATTTTTTTCGGCCTGTACCCAAATCTTAGTATTTAAGCTTAAATAACAGGAAAATGGTGCATTTTATAACACAAACTTATTAAACATTTGTCAAATTACTTAAAAATATCTATCAAATAAGCCCTCGAGAAAGTTGACAGCATTAAAATTTCTCCTCAAAAATTTTTCAAAATTTATCTTTTAAAAATTTTTCTAAAAAATGTTGTACATTTTTTTTTAAATAACTCCTTTAGTTTTTAAGATATCAGAATCATTTAAAAGCCGTTTGAAAGTTAATTCTAAGGGCTATTAAACCTCGGTAAATTTTATATTTTAGACCCCTTAATTTTTGTAAAGATAAAAGGTTAAATGGCCCCAGTTACTTGGTTTTCGCAGCAAAATTTAAGCTTTAAACATTTCTGTCTCGGTTATTTTTTTATTCTACAGAAATAGTAAAACAGGTAGAATAATAAATACAGAAAAATCTAAAATTTGGTTATTTTTGATTTTTTACGTATATTGAATATTTTTGGAGTTATTATCAAAAGAAAATTAAAATTACGATAATTTTAAAAATTCTGACTTTTTTTTAAATCATAACTTTTTTTCAAAAATGTGCATTCTAAACCGGTCAAAATTGTTAAAATCATTACTTATACTTATACAGAGAAATTCTCTTGTAATAATTACTATAAATTTAAATTTTTGTAGAAGTGGCGTATGTACAATTTTTCACTTTTTCCTAGAAAATTCGAAAGGGTTGTCTTATTTTCATCATACCTTGCTTATTTTTGTTGCTGTTAACTTCTGGAGCTCATTTGATAGGTATTTCGAAGCACGTTGACAAGTGCTTAGAAGGTGTATTTTATGAAATGCATCGTTTTCTTGTTATTTAAGCTTGAATACCTAGATTTGAGTACTAATCGAAAAAAATATACATTCAGTTACCAATAACTCACTTTGAATTAACATTAGTTGAGTTCTTTAAATGAGGAGTGTATTCAATTTGTTATTATCTTCAATTTTTGCAATAACAACGTTTTTACTTTTTTTGAAAAAGCTTATAGTTTTTGAGTTATACGTGAAAAACAGCTTTAAAACGTGCATTTTTTTACGAAAAAATAAAATTTTGGTCTTTAATAACTCAAAAAATATTGATTTATATTAATAACATTATATAACATATTTTGCTTAGAATTCGTCCCTCTATCGATTTATGGTATTACTTTTAATAAAATAATTTTCACCCGAGAGAAGGGGTGGCATCCACCTCCAGGGTAAATGCGCAAGTTGGCATCATGTCACCTTTGTTTCTTGATGTATCCTATTACTACTCACCAATTTTCGTGAAAATTGATGGAGGTTCAACGAAATCGGAGGTGAAAACCTTCAGTGATTGCACTATTCATATGTTTGAAAATGAATCGTGATGCATGGGAAAAGTTATAGCGGACGAACAATAATAGCATATTACAAGCGGCTATCTGTGGTTCCAATACTGACTTGGCCGACTTTTTTGTTTGGCGTAGATCTTCAGTATCGTCGAAAACTGATAAATTAATTTGTTTGTGTAAAGAAACAAATCTTGAAAAATCTTCCTACGAGTTCTGGAGTTTTTCTACTGGTGGCTCAATTTCGTCATAAAAATGCATAGTTGCTATAATTTTTCGAGGAACTTATTTTCTATAATTTCTCAGTTTTAACTCCATTAATTTTTAATCAATGAAGTTAACAATCGGTTATCCATGTGTTTGCGAAAGATTCATCCGCATTTGTTGATTTCCCAACAATTTTTTTGAAGGAAATTTGTGAATGATTTTTCCATTGCAGAACTATCCAGTTGTCACTTTCAATTGCGCATTACCCAAATTTTCGGTGTCTTCTCCGTTATTGTTTAAAACTGGGTATTCGCTGATAGGAACATCTCGGGCGCTTTTCTCAGTAAACCACTCGGCTAATTCCTCTTCGATGTGTAAATATTTTCCACTGCGTTTTTGTTTTTGGGTAGTTTTGAATCAGCTCTACAATTGTTGATGAAACTGTCTTGGCTTTTTAAAAATTTGCTTACCTAAACTTGCCAAATTCCAAACTTTTTATCAATTTTAATAAGTATTCAATTCCATTAACAGCTTAATTGTTTTTAAAGTAATATCTTTCCTCTTCGAATTTAACAATGCTATAAATTTCTTTAAAAGACGTAGTCTCTAGATGAATTCTAAATTAACTACATATTTCCAAAAATGCATTAACAGGCAAAGAAGTGGATTGACAATAGAAATTTTTAAAAAGGTATAAACATTTTCAATTTCTTTGCAATCCGAAAATGTAGCAGTATTATAATCTAGATAAATCGGAGACCACAGAAAGAGTCTATACCGGTTTCGGGGATTTTTTCCTCTCATCAGTAGTTCCATATCATCTTCTCTCAAATTCAACCATGTACTTCGCTTTGGGCCTTTCCGGATTGCAAAGAACGAAATGCCACGAAAATCGTAGAGATATCTACCAAGAAATAAAATAAGTTCTCAATCAAGTAGTACAGAAAACGATAATAAATATCGTTCTCGCACCACTAGATTGACAACAGGTGGAACTTATCTGGTTACTACACCTGTGATTTTCAAAAAATTTAAATCATACGGGTGTCGAGACGAAATTAAGATAAGTGAATTTTAAATATTTCACGTCCCATCTGCTCAGCGTGATAAAAGTTCCAACGAGAAAGATGCCTTAGAACTCCACAAAACGGTAAATGAATTAAAAATGTATAAATAATTTTTTTGTAATCCGAAAATGCAGCAGCATTCTACTTTAGTTAAATCGGAGAGTGTTGGAAGAGTCTATACCGGTTTTGCGGATTTTTCCCCTCATCACTATTCCCATATCCTCTTCTCTCCAATTCAACTAGGTACTTCGCTTTGGGCCTTTGGGCTAGTAAATTTGTAGATAACTGAAAAAGTACTTTATGACTGTGGATGTTTCAGGAGAGAGTCGAATTGATAGTCATAACAAGGTAATAAAGTATTTATAACTTGGCATACCTAATAGAACCTAAATCTAGACCTCATTTAAACTATTAGGGAATTGTACATAAAAATTTATTCGTATAAATTTAATAGCCAGTATTATTTAATTGATATGTATTCCTATAAACGGGTAAATTTATTATAAAAGGGAATTAATCCCTCTCATTGGCTGTATATTATAATAAATTTACTTGCTTACGTACTTAAGCCGCCCTTTTATACCTTACAGCAGTGTGGTCTAACTTCAGGCACGCGGACCGTATGCGGCCCGAGGCTCGTTAAACTGCGGCCCCCGCAAACACATTTTAAAAATATTGTCATTGATAACTTTTACCTGTTCCAACCCTGTCTAACTTTCCGTAATTTTAAGAAAGTAACCTTGAACAGCCACTCCCGATGAGCTAGCAGTTAGCTTCAGTCAGCTGCACGTGTCTTGTTGAATTAACAGTAGCGAATAAATTGAATGTTAAATTCAGAATGAGTGCCAAAAAAATCAAAATTTTCGAAGAAAATCGTACGTTCCAAGGAAAATAGGAAAATCAATATTTTTTCATCGAATAAAAAGGCAAATCTCAGTGCATTATTTGCTGTCAAGTACTCGCGGTATCAAAAGAATACAATATTAGTAGGCATTCTGAAACCCAGCACAAAACAAAATACGACAAATATCGATGTGAAGCTCGCAATACTCTTGTAAAAGAACTTAAAGCTAAATTGAATAAACAAAAATCTCTATTTGCAAAACCGACAGCTGTTCGATCATCAAGCTTGGCAGCATCATATGAAGTATGTTTAGAGCTTCTCAAAAGTAAAGGAGCATTTAGAGATGGAGAAATGATCAAGCAGTGTGCCGTTAAAATGGCGCGATCCTTTGGAGATGGAAAGATGGCCAAAAATTTTGAATGTGTTTCAGTTTCCCGTTAAACTGTATCTAGAAGCGTTGATGAGCTGAATAATACTCGTGTATTTAAAAAAATGGTCGACACAGTTCGTGATTGTTTGTACTACTCTTTAGCCCTGGATGAATCTGTTGATATTACTGACAAAAATCAGCTATTAATTTTTGTTAGATGCATCAGTGAAGATTTTTGTGTAACTGAGGAACTTCTAAAACTGCACCACATGGAAGACGGGACCAAAGGTATAAATATATATTTGAAGCAGTTAGTGATACTGTGAAAAATATAGGCGGTTTTCTAAAGTGCTCTTGCGCTTGCACCGACGGAGCAAAAGCAATGACGGGACGCATAACGGGATTGGCTGGACTTTTGCGGGAAAATGGTGTTAACTGTGTTATGTTTCATTGCATAATCCATCAGGAGGCTATCTGCGGAAAGATAATTAAAATTAACGGTACTATGAAAACTATAGTGCAGATAGTAAACAGCTTAAGAGGAGGAAACAGAGCTCAGCGACACCGAAAATTCATCTCTTGCTTGGTGGAATTAAATAATGAATATAAGGGCGACCCCTACATTCAGACATACGCTGGTTGAGTGCAGGTAAATGCATTAGAAATTTTTTTTCTTTAAGGAAAGAGATCTTACTGTTTTTTGAAATGGAAATTATTATTAACACGGACGTATTTATAACAAAGCTTAAGAACAAAACATTTCTTTTCACGAACTGGCATTTCTAACAGACATATTACCTCTCACTTAAACACATTAAACCTGCATCTCCAGGGGAAAAATAAGACAGTATCACAGTTGGTTGGTCAAATTAAGACATTTCGCCAAAACTTAATCTTTTCGAGAACTGCATGGAAATAAACGACCTAACACATTTTCCTGCTTGTTTCGAAATAAATCAAGAAGAAACCGTGGTCGATTTCCCGAGGTTTGCAAAAGTTGTTACAGAAATAAAAAGAGAATTCGATGAAAGGTTTTCGGAATTTGATGCATTAAAACCCGATCTTGAGCTTTTTAACAATCCAATGGGAGTCCAATCAGCAGAATACCAATTAGAGCTATGCGAACTACAGTCCGATTCGTTTTTTCAAACAAAGAAAAATGAAGGTATTAGTACCTTTTGAAAGTTAGTCTCCAAGGATCGTTTTCTTAAACTTCGTAACTTTGCGTTGAAACTATATTCAATGTTTGGTAGTACGTATAATTGTGAAAGTACATTTTCTGCTTTAAAGCATATTAAATCTAAAACTAACCGCATAGAAAACGATTCTCTGGAAGCGTGTATTGGACTCACTACGACTAGCATAGATATATATGTGCCAAAGTTAGTAGACGATAAACCATTACCTCAAATATTCCATTGATTTTTTATTTTATGTTAAATTTTAAACATAACATGTAAATTGTAAACCATAATAATATACTTGTAAATAATATTTTAGTCTAATAGCTAGAGCCGAAAAATCATCGTCGTAAATAATATTGAGTTTAGCATGTAAAATGTGTCTATTGTATATTGATAATTATGACCCCTTTCAGGCTGACACCTCAGTGGATACAGGACGTAGCAATAAGTGATGAAAGGGGAAAGTTAGTGTAGTCTTTAAAGGTTTTCACCTCCTATTTTGTTAAACCTCCATCGATTTGCATAAAAATTGGTGACTGTTTAGAGCATACCCCAAGAAATAAAAATGATTTGGTGTCAACTTGCACTTTTATCCTGGGGGTGGATGCCACCCCTTCTCGGGGGTGAAAACTGTTTCATTAAAAAT
Organism: Diabrotica virgifera virgifera; assembly: GCF_917563875.1. NCBI lineage: Eukaryota > Metazoa > Arthropoda > Insecta > Coleoptera > Chrysomelidae > Diabrotica > Diabrotica virgifera. The sequence goes on from NC_065447.1 coordinate 101,586,374, forward strand.
AACCCCACAAATCGATAGAGGGACAAATTATAAGTAAAATTTGTTATACATATCATGTTATTAAAATAAATCAATACTTTTTGAGTTATTAAAGATCAAAGATTTGTCTGTTTAAGAGCATATGCGTGAAGTTACGGATGATAAAAAGAGATTTTATATTATTTCGATATTATAAATTTAGCAGAAATGTATTTGAATATGTCAAATATACCCATTATTGGACACCCCCAGTTTCTGGACATATTCATTTTATATTGATAGAAAAAATTCAATTAAATATCGAAATAATATAAAAATAATATTTTACTAACATATAATTAATTAATACATATTGTTCTTTTAACCATCCGTAACTTCACGCATATGCTCTTAAATAGACAAATCTTTGATCTTTAATAACTCAAAATGTATTGATTTATTTTAATAACATGATATAACAAATTTTACTTAAAATTTGTCCCTCTATCGATTTGTGGGGTTATTTTTAATAAAACTGTGTTCACCCGCGGTAAGGGGTGGTATTCACCATCAGGGTAAAAGTGTAAGTTGGCACCAAATCAGTTTTATTTCTTGAGGTATGCTCTAACTAGTCACAAATTTCCATGCAAATCGATGGAGGTTTAACAAAATAGGAGGTGAAAACCTTTAATGACTGCACTAATTTTCCCCTTTCATCCCTTATTGCTACTTCCTGTATCCACTGAGGTGTCAGCCTGAAAGGGTTCATAATTGTCAATATACAACGAACACATTTCACAGGAAAAACTCCATATTACTTATGACGACGATTTTTCGGCTCTAGCTGTCCGTCTATTTCGTTTGTATATTATTTCTTAAAATAAACTCTTTTGAACGAGTTGAGTTCTCTGGCACTTCATAATAATTTCAAATTTAATACGCAAGGTCTAAAAGGTCACTTTTAGATGGTGTCCACCGGTTTACCTCACTGCCTTACGGTGTCGAGGGTCGAGGTAAGTAGTTGAGAAATCAGATGTCTCCAAGCCTCTCGGTCAGTATCTAGTCTGCCTCTCTCCACCCAATATTTCTTTTTGCGCAAGCCTTTCCAATATCCGCGTTCCCTGTTCTTGCGGGCCTGTGTCTTCGTCGTTTATTGTCGGATGCAGCTTTCCATATTCTCTTACAGTTCACCAATTCTCGCCATATTACATTAAAATAAAATCTGATTATATTTACTCTGCTGTGGCCATATGTTCGAAAGGCGATAATTGTTTCGTTTCAAGTCAGTCAGAAATCATTCTGATACCATACCGCACCTTTCACGTATTACTTCGTTTCGTATACGATCACGTCTGGTCACCCCGGTAAGCGCACGTATAAATTTACTAAGGGGTAAATAGAAATGTTTCGGCATCCCAAAGTTCTATTGGTTAAACTGGAATATTCCTATAACCGGCATTCTAATAAGCTGAATATACTGTATTCAGAAAATTGAGTTTATTTGATGATTTTTAAACGCTTTTTATAGGCTTTTATTTAGTTCAATCGTTTGTGTCAAATCTTTAGACGTTAATTTGACTGGCAGACATATGCATTTGCGGGAACAATACACGAATAGTCGATCAATTTTTTTTTATGTTTATGAATTGTTTAAATAAAAAACCTTATTAATGGAAAAAGCTTAAACTCTCTTGTTTTTACAATGCAGAAACTTGAAACTTTTACAGATTGTAGCTAATTATATGAACTATACATAATTTCACTTTTTACGTTTATTGTTTACGTTATGCTTCATACATTATAATGTTTCAAATTTATCCAGTTTATGTCCGATTTCTATCCAGTTTTCAGCGACAAAAAGTTATGGCACCGCAGAGAGACGAATGCTGCCCTTAGTATGGTCGTGGGCTTTGACTGTCCATAAAACGCAAGGTTTGGCTGTTGAATACGTTGTCATGAACTTGGGCCCGAAAATGTTTGCGTAAGGACAGGCTTAAAAGCCTGCACAGAGCCTGCAAAGCTTACGTTGCATTAAGCCGAGTGCGATCATTAAGGTATGTGTCCATACGTGGGTGCTCCGTGTAGCTGCTCAAATGGATATTGCATGCGCTCCCCTACATATAAACCGCAAACCGGTTGAATCGAAGAGGGTAAGCGCCGAGCTCGATCAACGACGTATCCACTATGTGGAGCTACTACACCGAGCGAGGTTTACCCTTGTATGGATACGTACCTTTAGATATCTTGCGCATCGAAGAGGTGCATTGCAAGAAATTAACAGGGTCTACACCGTGCAATAGTAAAGTATTAAAAGAGATGGAAAGACTGCGAAAACTGTAATTGGTGTAAATAATGATTTTGATTCAAGAAATGTATGAAGAAATTACAGAAAATGTACGTATGTATTAAAAGTTGAAATAAATGCAAAAAATGTATCTGTCATATACTTACATCCTTTTCTTAACATGACGATATATTTTAATATTTGAAAAGTGTAAGACTAAAAAGTAAAAAATAAAAAATATGAAACAAATATTTTTTAAGAAACGCTTTTCTTTAGTTATGAGTGACTAAAATTTAAAATATTATAAAAAAATTAACTAAAAAGCAAAAATTAAAAAAAATCAAACTCGAAGGATCATTCGAAAAAAACGTTCGTTAAAAAAATTAAAAAATCTAACACATTCGTTAAAGAAAATCGTGGGGCGCGTCTTGTGGTCCACAAAACAAAAATAATTTGAAGTTATATAAGGGGCGCCAGTTAAATTGGACGACAGCCTTACCTACGTTACTATTTAATAAACCACCAACTTACCAATATGTTTACTACCAAAATACTAAGTATAGTATACAACCTGAATAAATAAAAAAAATAAATGAAATTGTCTGAGATCAGCAATTAGTCAATTTTAATAAATATTCCGAAGATATTTGAAAACAAATACATATTACAATATTTTATTTAACTTTACCATAGGCTTAATAAAAAAAAATATACAAATGCGGCTTCTACTTGCCTAACAAAATTCATAAAATATTTCTATTTAATTGTATGATAAAAGGTAAGACGTATCAAAAGTACCGGACGCTAAGTGGTGTGTGATTAAATACCAAAAAAAAATAATTAACCCAAATAGGACACCACGAGAGCCTCTAGTGCGTGCACATAAAATAATATAAACAAAGAAAGTAGATCTATTTCAAATGGTTAACCCCCCTTAGAGGCAGTTTACAAAATTACAGTAAGTGTAAATATTAAACTAGAATGTGTAACTATTGAACACAATAAACCGCAATTAATCTTTAAGTACTATGTAAATTATGTATAGATTTTAAAATGACAAAAAAATATCCGCAAATAATTTAATAAAATCTATATGCCCCATAACAAAAATAGACGGCGCTTAAATCTTCCGTCAAAAATAAAGATTGATCCATACCTCGCATTTTCATTCATATACTTAGATATGTTATAGTCAAAGCCCGAATTCCAGGCACTCCTAGATTTGACTAGGCAATCCTCAGGTCTGACTGACGGTCTTGGTCAAAGCACGAAATAGATTACATGTTCGGCCTTTGTCTAGTCAAACCTAGGAGAGACTACGTTGGTCACGCAAAGGTCGAAATTTAATTTTATGAAATCGGGGTTTGACTAGTCAAACCCCGATCTGGTATTAAAATGTCGTAATTTGTTAGATTAGGTCATTGTACGTAGGTAGTTATTAATTAATAATTAGGTTTAATAAAACGTCATTTTTTATTTGTAATGTTTATTATTTTTATATTGTCGTAATTAAATAAAAAAAATTAGTGCTTATTCTCGCATGTTGAGGCATTATCATTATGGCATTTAGAGTTGCACAATACGTTTGACCTTTTACAATTACATTGTTTTGAAGAGCATTTCTTATTGCAGTGGTATTTTACAAATCCTTCTCCTCCAAATTTAAAATATTTTGTACTAATTTCTCTTAGAAACAGCTTAAGGTCTAGAACATCTTCGAAATTAAGAAAATTCTCTAAGAAAAAAGTGTGTTTATTGTTTCGTATTTCGTATCAACTCTATGAATATAAACCGTCAATTGTTGTTTTTTCTTGTATGATTTTATGTGACCAACTAGCCCGAAAAATCCGGGACATGGCGCGAATTAAGAAGTCGTGTCCCGGCGTCCCGGACAAGGCTTCCGGGCCATCCGAATGTTCAATGTTTTGGTAAAATTCTATTTTGAAATTTTGAATACATTATTCTTCTATGAAGTTACAGCAAATTGAATTGATGGGATGAAAAAAAGTCGACAATTTCTAGTGTGTAGGTAATACTAATACCACATCCAAAACGCATGCACTTTATATCATGGTAATATAGTTCTACGAAAACTCAAACCATGGACATTTTCCCGTTTCTATATTTTAATTATCGTCTTCTGAAAAGACGACTTAAAAACATGAATATCAAATAATTATAATTATATTTTTATGATAACCTAAGGTTTTATTTACATGGAAAGGCATCAGTTGTTTTTTTAATTTTTCTGTTTTTGAGAACGATTTCCTTATTGGAAGTCGAAGCGTTAAAAACTAACAAAAATTATATTATCATTATAACCCATGCCATCAAAAAAATTTTGTCAACATAAAAATGTTAAATAATCAATAAAATGATCATATAAGTTTTATATTTAAAAAAAAGGCCCGATTTTCATTGAAAATTCCCGAATTTTAGATATATTGTTTAAAGCCTTTTCCTGAATTCGACTGAATTGGAGTTGCTCACACTATAGTATGATACCCAAAATGTTTCGAGCATCTCCTTGGCAAGTGTTCAAGCATGCGTTGTGCACAGACAGAAAAGATTAAAATAAATAAAGGAAATGCGATTGAAGGTCTTCATGCCCAGCCTAATGCTATGAAACAATTAAGTGAAAAAAATGTCCTCCAATTTTGATTGGAAAAACTGTAACAATACCTATCCCCAGCTTTGGTAGAGCCAAAGGAGATGCTTGAAATATTTTGGTTATCATACAAGATAAAACAATTGACGGTTTATATAGAATTGGTACGAAATACGGAACAATAAACACACTTTTTCCAAGAAATCAAATAAGAGAATGCAAAGAGAAATTCCCTAATTTCGAAGATGTTCCAGACGTTAAGCTCTCTCTGTCTCTAAGAGAAATTAGTACAAAAGATTCTAAATTTGGAGGACAAGGATTTATAAAATGCTACTGCAATAAGAAATTCTCTTCCAAATTATGCGAGAATAAACACTAGTTTTTTATTTTAATTATAATATAAAAATAATAAACATTAAAATTAAAAAATGACGCTTTATTAAACCTAATCTAACAAATTACGACATTTTAATACCAAATCGGGGTTTGACTAGTCAAACTCCGATTTCATAAAATTAAATTTCGACCTTTGCCTGACCAACTTAGTCTCTCCTAGATTTGACTAGTCAAACGCCGAAACTGTAATTTATTTCGGGCTTTGACTAAGATCGTCAGTCAGACCTGAGGATTGCCTAGTCAAACCTGGGAGTGCCTAAAATTCGGGCTTTGACTATAACAGATATACTTCACCGCGTGCGTGACTTCCAAAGTTCCAAGGTTAGTATGCCTCCAAAAGTACCATATTAGCAAATCCACTGCGACTTAAGTAGATATGAACTCCAAAAATACGATGTACCGGTGTACATAAACTTGTATTAAAATGTTGAACAAGTTGGAAATTACAGCCTGACAGGAACAAAAAAAGAACCCCCTTTTAGCCAGGTTAGGGGTTTAAAATATTCCAAATTGGACTCGTGATTAAAGGCTAATTTCTTGATTTAGATGCGACTCCGTGGTAGACACGTGCACACAAAATCCGCTTTTAGCGAAGTTGTGGATATTCCCAAAAATCCTTCCACGAAGGCGGCAAATCCCCTTGAATATCCACAAGGTTCATACTAGTCCAGATCCCACATGGAACAGCAGCAAAAAAAAACAAAATGCCGTTTTTAAACTAGCACAAACTTCTCGGTACCACAGTCAAACCCAAAATCACGTTCTTCTCCGTTGTGTTCCCGAACGTTTGACACACTTGACACACGGAGGTCACCGAATAATACCGAAATTCAAACATTTAAATTTTATGATCCCAAGTCATCCAAAATAGCTCTAAAAAGAACGATCTACATTAGTTTCTTCACAAAAGAGGACATTTTCACTTAACTTCAGAAAAGTTTGATAGGTATTACCCCTATCTAGAAACTACTAAGGTTTCATTTTCATCACCTGGATTATAATGTATTATAGGCAACCGATTTAACATCTCAAGAATTGTTTAAATTATTGAAAATAGAGGTGGGACTTCCCACTTCAATTTTCCTATTTTGCCACTTCCTACTTCAAATTTGGAACGTAACAGAGGATACCGCCCGACGCTTCTCTTTAACGAATGTGTTAGATTTTTTAATTTTTTTAACCGACGTTTTTTTCGAATAATCCTTCGAGTTTGATTTTTTTATTTTTTCTTTTTAGTTAATTTTTTTTTTAATATTTTAAATTTTAGTCACTCCTAACGAAAGAAAGGCGTTTCTTAAAAAAATTTTTTCATATTTTTTATTTTTACAAAATAAAGCACGGTGAGCTTGAAACACGTTATTATCTAATTTACTATATCTTCAACATGTTGGAATATCTTCTACAACTCAAAAGTAGACAATACAAGACAAAATTTAAGTCCGCTAAGCGTCCCCTTTTGAAAAAAAAAAAACGAATTTTTTCAGAAATATAAATTTCTGAAAAGTAACATTCTACATAAATATTTGCAATAACTATCGTTGTAATCGTTTTCAAAATGAAAGAAACGTTTATTCAAACTTCTATATTAATAGTACATGAACAAAGCAATAATAAATACAGGGTGGGCCAAACAAACGAGTCCACCTCGATATTTGGCAGTAGTTATTCGATTTTAAGAAAATGACGAAACAGGTCGATTTTTATTTTTATATTGCAATTTTTCCGCATATATTTCATACTAGTGCCGTCATCCATCAGAGCGTGATGACGTAATCGATGATTTTTTAAATGGGAATAGGGGTCGTGTGGTAGCTCATTTGAAAGGGTGTTGAATTCTTTATTCAGTAATATAAACATTAATATAATCATTATTTATACAGGGCGACCAAAAAAATATTTTTTAATTAATTAATTAACCCAAACAGAAGAATGTACTCTTAATTTATTTAACTCAAAATACATTGTACTGCTGTCATAAAATAGAAAAAAATGTTTATTTCACAAATAAACATTTTTTTTTTCGCTTAAATTAAATCATAAACAGCCTCCCACCTACCTCTTGTGACAGTTTTAACATTTAGTATAAGCGAAAAGCAATGTTTATTTGCCCAATAATTTTTTTCTATTTTCTGACAGCAATAGAAGGTATTTTGAGTTAAATAAATTACATACATTCTTCTTTTTGTGTCAATTAATTTAATTCAAAAATAATTTTTTTGACCCCCCTGTATAAATAATGATATTATTGTTTATATTAGTGAATAGAGAATTGAAGACCTTTTCAAATGAGCTGCCACACGACCCCTATTCCCATTTAAAAAATTATCGATTACGTCATCACGCTCAGATGGATGACGTCACTTCTATGAAATATATATCAAAAAATTGTAATTTCAAAATAAAAATCGACCTTTTTTTATCATTTCCTTAAAATCTAATAACTCTGCCAAATATCGAGATGAATTCTTTTCTTTAGCCCACCCTGTATAAATAAATACATATCTAATTTTTTTTCTTCTATCCACTAGTTTTCAAATTAAAAAAATGCAGTGGTTGGAGGATATCCGGTAGGGTTCAAGAAATTCTTCAGAAATTTCTGAAATTTATATTTTTTTTAGAAAAAATCTTTTTTTTTTAAGAAGGGACGCTTGTATTATTTACTTTTGAGTTGTAGAAGATATTACAACAAAAAAAGTTGAAGATATCGTAAATTGGGTAATAACATGTTTTAAGCTCACTGTGAAAGTTTTTGATAAGAATAAACAAAGAACATAATATCCCAGTTGAGGAATAACGCGCTAAAGAGCTTTTTGCGTAGAATGTGCATAAAAGTCCTCGTCATAATTCATTTTCTGGGTCAAAAGCATTATTTTCTTAATTTCTTAAAACTGCATCTTTGCGTTGGAAACTTTGTACGGAGAACTTTTTAATGTAGAACAGGCAATAAAGGATAAATCCGAAGTGATAAATAGCTACGGTTGCTTTTTTATTCTTTGTAGAGATGTAATCCAGATTATGCTTTGAACGGGACTACGAATCATTCCAAGTGAGTCATTATTTATTCACAAAGGGGCTCAGCGATGGAAAATTGAAAATGAAAAGATCGAGATAATGACTACGAAAATGATCAGTATTAAGTAGAATTTCTGACGGCTTTAGATTGTTACTTTGTTTAAATTTTGTTAAAGAATTTTAGCTAGTTATGAAAAAAATATTAAAGAAACAGTTTTATAGGTTTATGTTTGGTAAGAAAAATATAAGTACTTACTAAATTTTTAAAAAAGAAAATTTTCTCCGAACAAATATTTTTTAAACTTTTAAAAACATTTTATAGTTGGGGAGGAAAGTATGCAAAATGTGCAGTCACTCGAGCGCTTAGGAGATCTATTGGGTTGTGAAGAGTAGATTCTCAAACCAAAAAAAGTTAAGTAAAGTTTTTTCATTTTAGTGGGGACTTTCCATTTTTAATTTAATTTTCCATTTCCAACAATCGTTTTTTCCTGTTATAGCGCCATCTGTCCATAATTCGAAAAAATGTTTCAAATAAAAGTTACTTATTTTTACGTAAGGAATCCGAATATTTAATAAAAATTGGGGCTCCTATTTAAAATTTTAAAGTACACACAAGTCCCCCCACATCCGTGGGGGGTCGTGTTTGTTGCCATTCGATAGATTTTTCAAACATATTGAATAAGTGTATTTTTCAGTTTTTCGATCTGATGTTCATTTCGCGAGATATCGCGGGATTCGTATTTAAAATTTTAAATTTACCCCCCACCCCTCTCCGTGGGTAGTCCGTGGGCAGTCGTGTTTGGTATCATTCGATAGATTTTTGACAAATATTGAGCACGTATTTTTTAGTCTTTAGATATATCGTTCATTTCGCAAAATATTCGCTTTTCCTTGTGAAACTTTGTGACTCACCCATTTCCTTACGCCCCGCCCAACTCGTCAGATTTTTGAAATATACACTGTTGTGTATGGACTTAACTTACCTTATCTTAATCTGACGATTTCGAGTTTTTCTACGGATAGATTTTTTTCGGCCCCCCTTAACGAACTCCTCTGTGTTTAACGAATACCAGTTTTTCCAACTTTCTTTGGCTTTTTGTTTTAGAATTTTTCTTTTCTTGCTACTACTTCCTGACATCGTACAGAATTATCGAAACTAGAATTAGTTTTATATGTTTTTAAATCATCTTTTCTTTCGGAAACAACTTGTTCACATTCAAAATTCCACCAAGGAGGAGGTGGTCGCTTAATAATTTTGAAAGGTTTATAGGTCGGAATGGATTTTGAAGATGCAATATTAATTCTTTCCATTAGGAAGTCATATTTTTCTGTGGTAGACAAGCTCTCCGAGTAGCTAAGAAAATGTTGTTTAAGCAGATCTGAGTACAGAGTTCAATTAGCTTTATTAACATTCCATTTGGACTTCGGAAGAATGTATTCATTCCGGAAATTAACAGAACATTTTAAATAGAAATGTTTTGCTATAAATATAAGTAGATAGACAACGTTACTTCTGGCGCAACCCCTAAATCGCAAACCTTAATTCGCAACGCCCGGTCGTAAATGCCAAACGTAGCATGACATGTGACGTCTCGTTGGAAAGGGGATGAAAACTGGGATTGAACGCAAAATGACATTACGTCATATCTTCGTTTCTATTGGTCCGATCATGGCGTAAGAGGACTCGTTGGAACGGGGAGGGGGTAACGAATACATTGAGACAAAAAACAAAGATTCATTTGACCTACAAAAGGATCCGACCCCAATGTGCCATCCAAGACGTCCCAAGTAACTTCTTTTGCTAAATCAGCAGAGAATAAAGTAATATCAACATTAGATTGCGTCACACCTGGGCGGGTAAGACAGGTTGGTTTGCCATTATTAAGAACAACTAAATCAAGTGTATCAATGGCATTCATAATTTGGTGGCCAATGCCATTATTTTTAAGTGAACCCCACAAGCTGTTATGCGCATTCATATCACCACCTATAATGCAAGGAAATTTAAATTGTTCTAATATTTTACATCAGTCTGTTGAAGTAGATCGAATATCTGGAGGTCTATAAATTGAAGCAAAAAATATCAGATTTATTATAGTTTAAAGTGATTTCACAGACAAGAATATCGTCATTAAAATTTTGTGTAATACAAATTTCTACAAAACATAATAATATAGTGAGGCAGTATATTACCTTCAAAATAAATAAAAACACATCGTTTTGCCACATACTCAACTGTACTGTTTTTTTTTACTTTTCGATGCATACTAGGGATGGCGGTTTTTAAGAAAAAACCGGTTTTCGGTTATACCGGTTTTTTTTGCTTACGGTTTAACCTGGCGGTTATAACCGGTCAAAAAAAAACGGTTTTTGGAAAAACCGGTTTTCGGTTTTTTAATCCAATAGGTTACAAAGTTACATTTACAATTACAATTTTCCTCTCCTCCCAAAATCAAAAAATTCCCCAACCATTTCAACTTATAAAAAATTTCCCAGACTCTTTGAAATGGGATTTAAAAAAAATAATATCAACATAAATATTTTACTTAAAAATAAATTGGATAATGCAATATATCTTTTATTTTTACTACAATCAAAAAAATGTATCATGTATTACTTTTAACACGTTTGTATATATTTCTAGAATAGGTACATTTTAACTAATTTAATACTTCCTGTATGGGTGTATCGTTTTGAAAACGTAGGGAAATTCTTGGAGATTCGTATTCGTAATCAGTAATACGATATGCATAGGCAGAGCATTATTTTTGGTAATCAGATAAAATCATTCACCGACTTTCAATGTCAAGAGTTTAAGAGTTTAGTGTGAAAAATAGATGATGTTTGGCTTGCGTCTAATTCATACAGACACTTCTTATGTAAATATTATGATTACAAATACCTTTTCAAGGAAATATTACATAAAACTTAATAACTGATTCTGCTGGCTGATGTGAGATTGCACTTCAGTTTGCTTCTGTATTTATAAAATAAAATAAAATTTGAATTATGGTTTTGTTTGGAATAGTTACTTGAGAATAATAATTATTATGATTGGGATCCCAAATAATACCTAACCTAATCCTAATCACCGTAAAAACCTAATAAAGAAAACCTTTAAAGAAAAAACCGGTTATAACCGTGACAAAAAAATAACCGGTAAAACCGGTTATTGCGAAGTAAAAAAACCGGTTTTAGGTTTAAACCGGTAGGTTTTTCCCATCCCTAATGCATACGTTTAATATCTAATATACGAGAAGGGAATTCCATATTTTTTTGTAAGTAGACGTTGTCAAATTGATAGTCAATGTCACTGATCAAACCCTTGCTCTCTTATAATTGGCCCGGAATAAAGGCTCTTAATTTTTTTTCGTTTAGTTTAGGGTTATTAATAAAATTATTTGCATCATGTATAGAAGCTACAGATACATTAGTCCTATTCCTACGAATTCCCCTTACTTGAAGGATATTGACAATTCCTTATTTTTTATATAAAATATGACCTATCGAGATTGGATGAATACGAGAAAGATCGGTGTTATTAATTTTTTCTATATAAACAAAGATATTTTCTAAATTATACTTAGCTAAATTACCGTTGTATATTCTAATGGACACCACTTTTTTCCATGCTCGGATCCATAAATTCAGTTGAACTATCGTTTTTAGAGGCATTTAAGAGTGTTCTCGAGACTACATCATCCCTCGTAGGGGACAATAAGAAATTTCTAGCACTATACTAGTTTTTTTTATAAACACTACACTTTAAGAACGAGTTGAATATAACTAGTTTTACATTACACGGTAAATTGTTTTAAAGCCCACTAAATTAAACTTTAAAATTGAATTATTGCAAGTCTAAACTTTGAGAGTTATTTGACAATTCTGCGGAATATTTTAATAATCATACCGTAAGCTATTTTAACTTCTCACTACGCGGCTTAGAGTATCTTAAGGTAATTGCCATGTATATAATATTTTGTATGGGAGTCTGAAGTAAGTGTTAGAAATGACAAATTTTTATTCTACTACAAATTCTCCAAATCGGTCTCCTCGCTAATTTTCAAGTCCAAATTACCCTGTAAATTTTCCCAATTATCCCCTCCAACTTTGGCATTTAGGTCACCCCAAATCAAAGTTAAATGCCTTTTTGGGAAATATTAAGGTGTTTGGTAATTCATTAACGAAGACAAACTGAAATTCATAAAAGAGAAGAAGGAACTCCATATAAAATACCTGAACACAAACAACTATGAGGACTTGGAACTCTACAGGGAAAAAATAAACAAATAAAAAGAAAAGCAGCAAATTAAAAAAAATTAAAGATGGGAAAAACATGCACGTAGATAAAAGTACACTGGAGGAACTAGAAATTCATAGTCACGGCGTATCTTAAAGTCACTCCAAAGAAATAAGACAGACAAAATCAATATCGGTCAAATTAGAGTGGCAAGAAAACGAGTGGCAAGAATACTATAAAAAATTGCTAACCGAAAATCGCCCCCAATTCAAAGAAGCAGAAAGAGACGAAATAGAAATCTATACACATGACGAAATCAAATTAAGCCTAGCTGAGGTAAAAAGAACGATCAAAACTCTAAACAACAAAAAAGCAGAATGCCCCGGCAGAATACCAAATGAACTGACAAATAAAAGTTGGATCCGTTTCTCACTTATCACGTGCGTCAAATGTATAAACAAGTATTGTAACACTATGTGTATTTTGTAAAGTAGAATAGGGAAAAATGCAACGTCTATAGACGTTGTGTCACATTTAGCGATGTGAAATTACGTGTAATTTCAGAAATTGTAAGTTACACGTGTAAAATTACCCAAAAATTACAAACCAGATGTAATTTATGTAACTTATGTAATTTATGTTCATTGTATTAAAAAATCAATTGTTTGCATTCATATTGAATATAATAAACACAAAGTAACTACATACTTATGAAATAAAGAAAAGTGGATAAGAAATACATACAAATAATAAAGAAATGAAAACATAGGTTCTTTAGTTTTGTTTTAAGCGGCTTTTATAAATCACAACTTCCTTTTTCGCAGACAACTGGAGACCTTCTTGTTATAAAACGTCGAAGTTTCAATTGTTTGCTCTTCCAATGAGCCTTGTGTAATTTTTTTTATCTCCGGCAAATCCAGAACTGCATCCTGAAATTAAATAGGAAAGTGTAAACATAGAGAGTAAAAATAATGGGTTTATAATATAATATATACAGATCTAACTACCTTGTTTTCGGCATCTGAAGTATCCTTCTCGACTTCCGTTTTTTTTTGGGGTTGTTCTGTGCCTTTACCCTGAAATTGATAATTTTGGAATATAAACAATAAATATGTATGTGTTTACACTAATTTACCGATTTCATTAAGACGTTTTCTAAAATGTTCACTTTGCTTTGTCTCAAAATGCGTGCTGGTCTCTGTTCCCTAGTTTCCATTCTTTGATCAATTTCATCATCGGTCATTGCAAAGTCAGCAAAATTAAAATCATCGTCGGAATTTCCATTTCCTGTTGTATTTGAATGCCATGATGATATTGTCTGAAAACATAAGATTTATAATTTTTTATTCGAAAACGGTGGAATGCATTGGAAAATCGGAAAAGAAGCAAACTGCATATATCACATGCACATATCACATATCTAAAAAATGCCTAAATTTAAAATTACCTCGTCTAATTCTTCCTCTTCGGAAATATGGTTTTCAATTACTTCTATCTCCTTCTGTAAGTTTCTACCTTCTATCGAAACGTTGTTCTGTACAGTCTCTTCTATAGGATATTGACTTTGTATGTGATGTTGTCGTGAACGTTTCAGCAATTTTGAATTATATTGTATATAATTTAAATTTGCTGCCCTTTGAGTTGTTAGGCGATTTCTTCTCTTCGTATGAATGCTGCTCTGGGAGCTAAAGCTTCTCTCTGTTGCCGCAGAAGTGCACGGCATTGTCAATATCCTGACTGCAACTTTGGAGAGGCATGAATGTCCACAAAATCCTTTCCACCATGTAACCAAAGAGACATTATCGAGTATGTTCCATAAAAATGTTTCGCCAAAAAAGTCTGTTTTAGCTAAATAGTTTCCTAAATCCTCAGTAATCTTTGACACTCCTTCATCACCAATCTCTATCGTGGTCGTGGTTGACATAGTAGTAATGTATTTCATCGCTTCAATCCTTTCGGCTGATGATAAATTTGCACCAACAGACCGAGGGTTTAGTAAGTCTGCGGCAAAATGGATCGGTTGAAGGGCGTATTCCTTCCTTGATATAAATTTATCCATCGCTTCTGTTTTTTCGCAATCCGTTAGTTTCACGCATTCTAAATGAGTAGATATGTTACTACCGATTTTCGCGAAAGTTTCACAAACCAAATGAATTGACGAAGAATCTCCTTCAAGACGTGTTATTGCTTCAGTAATTGGCTTAAGCAATTCAACAAGAGCGCTAGAATTTATCCAGAATCCTTCATCAAGTAAATTTGCTTTTGCGCTGCGTATTCTATCTTGAATTGTTTTATCTGGAGATATTGCTAGACGTTGTAGGACGGACTTGCATTTAGTCAGATCTTGAAGACATTTTACATGTGAACCCCATCTTGTTTTTACAGGTAGGCTAAGAGACACTCCACACTTCATCTCATTTCTTATTTCTGTGAATTGAGCTCTCAGTACTTGACACTGGTTAATAGTTTTAACGATATGTATAATATGTGACAAATGTGTCTCTATTGAAGATAATTTCAAAATATCGCTGCACAATAAATGTAATGTGTGCGCTAAACAGCCGTATGATACAAGATGGGGATACATCTCTTCACATTGTCTCACAGCCTTCCTCATATTCTTTGCGTTATCAGTCACAATAGCGAAAAATTTTTTAGGTCCATACTCCTCCAGAACTTCAACCATTAATTTTGTTATATATTCTGCGGTATGCTTCTCTGCTTTTGTTAGTACTGATTTGACAAATAACGGTTCGGGTGTTGTAACAATGAAATTAATTACACTTTCATTTCGCAAGTTGGACCAACCATCGCATTGCAATGATAAATTGTCAGCTTGCTTAATTTTATCATTAACTTGAACTTCAACTCGCTCGTACTCTTCGGTCAGGAGACGATTTGATAACATATATCTCGATGGTAAGGTGTATGAAGGTCTAATTTTTTTAAAAAACAATTTCCAATCTTCATTCTCGGTAATTGAATGTGGTGCTGAACTGGTGTAAATAGCTCTAGCAAGCAAAATATTCAATTCGTTATTTTGTTCGTGTGTCATTCGATCACAAAATGATTGTATTCTGTTGATTTTTGTGCAAACAGGTGTTTCCACATGAATGTTATCAGAAGCAGATGTTGATGCTGTGGAAACCGTTGATGATGTACAAGCAGCATCAGTGTTATCGTTATCCAATTTTGCCGATGTGATCTTTTTCATGGATGTTTCAAATGGAAATTTAGAGTGATTCCCCTTTGACTTTGGAGTTAAAATATTGAATTTAAGTTTTATCATATGCGGCACATAAGTGCATTGTTGAAGATGAGATTTCATTCTTGTAGCATTTTTTGCATGTACACTCTTGCAAAATTTACACCTCACATTTATGGTCTTTTGATTAGAAGAACCCGCAGGTAACACTTCAAAATAAAGCCAGATATCTGTCTTACGTTTCACCATGTTTTATGACCTAAAAAAAATATTCAGGTAGACTTAAACATTAAGAAGGGAAAAAACATTATTTTTCAAAGTATTTGATGGGCACGAGGGCATAAAAAATTGTTAGGCATCCTTAAATAGAAGAAAGATTAAAATTGAATCTGTGTAACAATTTAATGAAATTCGAATAAGCAGAATACTGGATCGGACAACTACATTATTTTGCCCTCAACGTTATCAAAATTTTTTATTTAGTAAGTTATGTCAGTGTAATTCAATTACACATGCTACATGCACAAGTACCCCGTTGCTCCTATCATTCTTATAGTTATTGTACAGTAAACTAATCTAAAAAATCGAATAAAACTTGGTAAACCGAATTCAGAATTAAGTACTGTAGCCACATATAAAATGACGCGCGTTAGATTTAACGTACAGTCGATATGCGATAGGCCCGCCCCTGTGTTTCCCAATCTAAGGTTGCTATGGACATCACCGGCACGTGTTTTGCTGTTTGTAGAAATAATATATTTCTTACCTTATAGTTTCTGTGCTTCCTTATAAATAAATGTAAAGTAACCAACGCTGCGTGAATGAATAGAGAAAGAACAGTCGAAAACTAACTTATACATACACATTACACATACAATAACAGAAATGTAAACATAACCTGCCTGACTCAGACTAAGGAACGACTAACGAGCGACGAGCGTAATAGCACCCACTGGTTCGCGCGCGCCGGCACCGGCGCACCGCACTTACGACAATTGCGCGCGCATAAGTTGCCATAATATATGTAATTTTACCAGTAATTACATAAATTACGGTAATTTATGTAAATTTATCATAAGTTACGTTAAATTTCATAAATTACGTAAATTCCAAAAATTACATAAATTACATTAAGTTACGGGTATCATGTAATATTACCGTAAGTTACGTGTAATTTATGTAACGTAAGTTATGTAATTTTACAACTCACATCACTAGTCACATTACATCAAAGGATCTTAGACGTCTATAGACGTTCTGTCCGCCAATGTGTTAAAGAACTAATCTAATGTAAATTCAAAGTGGGGTATGGGTAATTGAATGTATATTTTTTCGGCGAGTAATCAAATCTAAGTATTCAAGCTTAAATAACGGGAAAATGATGCATTTTATAAATATACTTGTTAAGCATTGGCCAAAGCAGTTAGAAATATGGGCCATTCCACGAACATGCGCCTGCTTTGGATTACTTCGACAACGAATATTTTACTGTGCAAAATAAGAAGAACGAAAGTAAATTGCAAATTACATTGTTGTTTATTGGAATAATTATTAGCGCCATTTACTTTCGTACTTCTTATGTTGCACAGTAAAATATTCGTTGTCGACATAATCCAAAACTGGCGTATGTTCGTGGAATGGCCCATACCTACCAAATGAGCTCCAACAGAAGTTAATAGCATCAAAATTAAGAAATTTAAATTGGAAATAAGAGAACCGAATTGAATTTTTTACGAAAAAGTGAAAAATAAAACATACACATATAATCCGTAAACAAAATCCTTACAATTATCTTTATATTGGTAAAATTAATGACTTCAACAATTTTTACCGGTTTAGAATGCATATTTAGAAAGAAGATATGATTTAAAAAATCAGAGTTTTTAAAATTATGGTAATTTTCATTTCCTTTTGATAATAACAAAAAAATTACTCAATATACGTAAAAACTGATATATAACCAAATTTTAGTTTTTTCTGTATCAAATATTTTACCTCTTTCGCTATTTCCTTAGGGTAAAAAATAACCGAGATGGAAACGTTTAAAGCTTAAATTTTGCTGCGAGAACTAAATAACCGGGGAAATTTAACCTCTTATCTTTAAAAAAAGTAAGGGGATTAATAGATTAGATTCTTTTTTTTTTTTTTTTTTTTTATATATGGCTTTGGCAGTTTGCCATACAGCCAGTTACATGTTTTTTTTTTAATCTCATTAGGAGCAGTAAAAAAGTTTATGAATTATTTTCAATTAAATATAGACTAGAATAGATAAATTTAAAGTTGGAAATCAATACAACAATTAGTGAAAAGAAGAGAAAATTTTATATATATACATACACATTAACAAGGGTCACACGCTTCACGTCCAGGGGCCCATCAGGACATTATAATATAAAACATATACAGGAAAACTAGGCCACGGTAAATAGGATTAAACATATAAAGGAGAGAAAACAAAGGTAAACAGTAAAAACAAATTATTATTATTTTTTTTAACTAAAGAAAAATATTACATTTGGCCAAAAAATCGATTATGCAGTCGTAAATTAATCTGTTTTGAGTCGCTAGAGCAGATAAAACGTTAAACGGAGATTTACCGGTAATGTGAACTATATTATTATATAATAAGGTGGATTCCAGATTATTTTTGGCACAACCAAAAATTACATGATCTAGGTCACCTTCTACTCCACATTCCACACAGTTTTTACTCTCAACCACATGAATTCTTGCAAGATGAGCAGGAAAGCAAGCATGTCCAAATTTTAGCCTAGATATCGTTGTTATATAACGCCTAGGGACATTATAGGTTCTATGCCAATGTGAAACAGGGACAGTTGTGTGTAAAGAAGTGTATCTATTTGGGTTGGTAAAGCAAAACTCAGACCATAGGTCACTCCATTTATGTTTCAAGGCTGCCTTACGTGTGGCAACCAAATCAGAAATACTTGGTAGATATTCTGTGGTTTCCCCTGAATAAATACTTAATTTGGCTAAATGGTCCACATGCTCATTATGTTTAATCCCACTGTGTGCTTTTGCCCATATAAATATCACATTTTTTTTATTTTCTTTAAATTGTTTCACCAATTTTTTAATTAAAATTATATAGGGATTGGAGTATGTGCTTGGAAAAATAGGTTGGTTAATAGCTGTGAGAACTGACATCGCATCTGTAACAATAATAACGGAGGATTCCCTGTTAGAAACAAAAACTAGGGCTTGATATATGGCAATTGCTTCCGCACTAAATATGGAAATATTTGCTTTTAATTTGAACATTTTTTCTACCTTTTCCATGGGGATGTAAAAGGCACATCCTGTACCGTCTCCTGATTTGGAGGCATCCGTGTAGATAGTACTGTGGTAATCCCAATTGGATAAGATGCTTGTTATAATGTTGTTATTTGCTCTTCCAGTGTTTACATAATTTGGTTTAATAAATTTAACGTCATAAAAAAATGTTTCAAAATCATTTGTATCTGTGTGTGATTTTAAGTTAATAGCTTCATCAGCAGAAACTGTGTTTTCTCTAAGAGCTTCACATAGGGTTGGAGAGTTTTTCTTCATCCAATATTTATTCGTTAAATCATAATTGTTTAAATTTATTAATTCGGTATAAAGGAAAGTGTTCTGGTGTTTAATTTTCAGTAAAAATTTTTCGGCCAGGAAATGTCTTCTAAGAGAAATTGGAGGCTCAAGTGCTTCAACATAAAGGGGCTCAATAGGAGTTGTCTTCATGGCTCCAATACAGATCCGCAGACACTGGTTTATAAATATGTTTAATTTGTTTAGTAAGTTCTTGCTGGCAGATCCATATAACCAACATCCATAATCTACGATAGAGCGAATGTACGTCCTATAAAAAAGTAAGGAAGTCTGAACATCTGTTCCCCACCAAGTTTTAGTTGTCATTTTCAGAAAGTTTAGGCCTTTTTCACATCTATTTAACATATATTCTATGTGAAATTTCCATGTGAGTTTGTGATCCAGTATAATGCCCAAATATTTAACTACCTTTTTAAAAGGAATTTCTCGCTGTTTTACTATAAATGTTTCTATATTGGGAATATTATGTCTACTGAAAATGGTCATTACTGATTTTGTGGTCGACAGTTGAAGGTGATTTTCTTCCAACCATATTTCTACAACATTGTAAGTATCCATTAAAAATCCAAAAGCTTCATCTCTCTTCTTTGTTTCGCAGTATATGCTGAAGTCATCTGCATATTGGATAATCTTAAAAGGATATTTTTCCAACCTTAATTTATGTAGGTCAGCTGTGTATAAATTGAAAAGCAAAGGACTTAAGACAGCTCCTTGTGGAATTCCTGTAAAAACATATCTTGGGCCTAATAAATGGTTGTTAAAATCCCTGACATAAACATGTCTTTCTGAATATAATCCGACAATAGCATATACTATTGCCTTAGGAATTTTAAAATCAATAATCATTTTTTTACTCAAAATATTTAAGCTTAAGGTGTCATATGCTTTCTCAATATCAATAAAAATTGTTGGAAGATAGTTGTTTCTAGAGAAATTATTTTGAATATTTGTTACTAAGGTTGTAAGTGCATCTAGCGTACCCACTCCTCTTTTGTATGCAAATTGATAGGGCGTAAGCAGGTCTTCTTTATGTAGCCACCATTCTAGCCTATGTTTTAGCATACGTTCGAAAGTTTTTTGCACACATGATAGCAGAGAAATCGGTCTATACGAATGGGCCAAATTAGGGTCTTTACCTTGTTTAGGAATCGGTGTGATTATAATTTTTCTAAAGTCTTCAATGCATTCACCTGCAAGCATCTCATCAAAAATTTGTAGAAGAAACCTTTTTGCTATAATTGGTAGGTTCTCTAACATTGGATACTTTATTTGATCAAAACCCGGGGCAGTACATTTTTTATTTATTAAAGCATAATTTAGTTCATTAATGTGAAATTTTTTTGCCAAAAAATGATTTTTATCTAAGAACGTTTGTTCGATATTTACAGTGGAAGGAACAGTCTGGGGAGCTACATGATTAAAAAACTCATCTATTAAATCATCATTATGTGGCTTACCCAGGTTTATTGCTTTACGATTCATTTTTTTTGCTTGTTTCCATATCATGCTCGCTGGAGTATTTTTGTTGAGATTGGAACACCATTCAATCCAACTTTTTTTAGCTTTTTCTTTTAATGTTCGTTTAGTAAGTGCCATACATTTTTGGTAAGCAAGAAAATTATCTTCTGTGGGGGTTTCTTTGTATACTCGCAGTAAATGTTTTCTTTCAGAAATTATGTTGTCACATTCTGCATCCCACCAAGGTGAAGGTGTTCGATTTTTGCACTTAAATGGTCTGTATTCTCTTAAAGTTCTTTGTGCTGCATTATTTATACAATTGATTAAGAATGCATATTTTTCTTTGGTGGTTGGATATTCTGCATCAGTAAAATTATAAAAATAGTCTTCCACAATCTCTTTATATTGCTCCCAATTAGCTCCTTTTAGGTTCCATCTATATCGCGGAACTGTGATATCCTGCGGAATTTGTTGCATTGCAAGAGTTATTTTTATCATAAAATGATTCGATCCTAGTGTGTCAGAGTAAACTGCCCAATCTATATCACTAGCTACATCCGAGGAGCAAAAGGTCACATCTATCATAGAAACATTGCAGCCTGGCCGGGTAATGCACGTAGGTTCGCCCGTATTCATAACTACAAAATCACAATTATTACTTGCTTCAATGAGTTGTTTACCAATAGAATCGTTTTTATGCGATCCCCAGGTAGAATGATGCGCGTTAAAATCCCCACCAATAATACATGGAGTTGAAAATTGCGAAAAAATATTTACCCAATCAGTCGTGTTGGTTTTAATGTCCGGTGCCCTATAAACGGAAACTATACTTAAAATTTTATTGTTGAATTTAATATTAATACCACAAACAAGAAGGTCGACATTAAAATTGGAAACTATGCTTAATTCTAGGTGTGAAATCGATTTTTTGACCAAAATGCAAACTCCAGAAAAACCATCTTGTCTATCCTTACGAATTACATTATAACCTACAAAACTGTATACTTTGTTGGGTTTAAACCATGTTTCACTTATTATTGCCACATCAATATTATTATTTACAAGATAATGCATTAAACTATTTTTATTGGAAACAGCAGAACGTGCGTTCCACTGACAAATATTTAATGTCTTTAGTAATGGAGTGAAGGTTACTTTTTACATGTGTCCTCCAACACTTTATTTATTCTTGTTTGAATTAAATCATTATTTAAATTTTTTATATCTTCAATAGTATGAATACTTTTTAAAAAATCAACTATACAATCTGCAATTGACTTTACAATGTTTTTATTATTTAAATCTTGATAAGTTGGTGGATTATTATTTCGAGGCAGTGGTTGATTAGGGCCAAACTGAAAAGGGAACATCGGTTGTGGAGGAGGAGTGTCATTAGAAATTCGACGTTTTTTATTGCTGTTGACGGTAGGACTACGTGTAGGATGTGTGGGCAAAACATAATTGCTATTTTTCTTAAAATTGGAGTGTAAAAAGGAGTTAGAATTTCCAGACCTGGATTCAACTGCTGGTAAAGGCGGAAAATTTTCGTTGGACAAAATAGAAAAACTATTTTTAACAGATATTCCCGAATAAGACATTTCATATTTTTCTCTTGCTTCAATAAAGGAAATATTCTCCACAACCATAATATTCTTAATTTTACGTTATTTCTCATAATGCGGACATTTTCTTGAAATGGAAACATGGTCATTAGTTTTGCAATATATACAGCGAATTTCTGAATCGTTACAAACGTGATTTTCGCCTTTTACGTTACTACATTTAATGCACAATTCCTCAACCCTTTTACAGTTCCCGGAAATGTGTCCAAAAAGCAGACACCGGAAACATTGAGTAATTCTGCTGAAAAACCGCTCTACCGAAAAATAAACACTATTTATTGAAATATAATTGGGTAAAATATTCCCTTCAAAGGTTACAATGACGGTTTTTTTGGGGACATACTGTATATCACCATCCTTTTCTATTCTACGATGTGTACGTTTAACATCAACTACTGTTGCGGAAGATGTTATGTTATCTAAAATATATTTCGTATCGTATTGAGTATCAACATCTCTTATCAAACCCTTAATTTCCAATAAATGATTTGGTATAAACGCTACAAGATCATTTTCTGATAAAAGAGGATTGTTTACCAAAGCATTGGCATCAGAACATGTTTTTAGACAAACTTTTATTCTATTTTTTCCAACGCTTCGAATTTGAATAATATTCTTAACGTTCAATTTCTTATGCAAAATATCTGCAACACATAAAGGATGCAACCGACCTGCATTTTGAATATTTTTCCGTTCGATATAAACACAAATATTATTCAAATTATACTTATCTCCATTCCTTAGGTTAAAAAGTTTAGGTATTTTGTTTTGTTTATGAATATCCTTTTCATTATCACTAATGAGCTGACGACTGGTTCCAGCTGTTGCTACAGAACAAGCAGTGGTATCCATCTCTTGTACGGGGACCGATTCATAATTCGCATCACTTTTAGAGTTATTTACACTCACTGTCTGGTTAATCGTTTCACCTAACGGCGTCTTTATATTTACAGCTTCCCCCATTTAGGGGGAGCTATTTACACTCCGTACACTTTATCGCAAAAAGAGTTTAAACTAGTTTACAAAGTAAAAATTAAATAATTAATAGCCGATATCGGTAATTATCACTGGTTTTGTTGATAGAAATACGTCCGGTACCTATGAAGTCTATCACGATACTGTAGATTAGATTCAACGTGGTTTAATAGCCCTTGGAATTAACTTTTAAATGTTTTTTGATAGGTGAACTTGATATCGTACAAATTAGCGAGTTATTAAAAAAAAACAATAACATTTTTTGAAAAAATTTTTAAAAGATAAATTTTGAAACATTTTTGAAACATAAATTTTAATGCTATTAACTTATTGGGGGCTCATTTGAGAGACATTTCTGAGTAGTTTGACAAATGTTTAATAAGTTTATGTAAATTGCATTATTTTCCCGTTATTTGAATACTTAGATTTGGGTAGTCGCCGACAAAAATATACCTTCAATTATCTGTAAATTTTAGTTAGCGTTAAAATGTTTTTCTAGTAAGACATTTATTTCATTTTTATTAGCTTCAATCTCGGTGATAATACTTTTTTTGTAAAAACTTAGAGTTTTTGAGTTATTTATGAAAAATCTGTTAAAATCATGCGTTTCTTTCACGAAAAATTAATGATCTTTGATCTATAGTAACCCGAAAAGTTTTTTGATTTATTTTAATAACTTTATATAACAAACTTGATTAGAATTTGTCCCTCTATCGAATTCTGGGGCTATTTTTAATAAAATAATTATCACCTCAAGAAGAGGTGGCATCCACTACCCAGGGTAAAAGCGCAAGTTGTCACCATGTCGCCTTTGTTTCTTGAGAAATCCTCTAACCACTCTCCAATTTTCATGCAAATCGATGGAGATTCAACGAAATCGGAGGTAATAGTTCATATCCACCTTCAGTGACTGCACTATTACCTGTGTCGTATAATGTTCTAACATTCCATGTACAGATTGCGAGGTTATTATTTACACTCTATTGGTCAGGATTTCAGGATCTCAGCTTTGTAAAACATAAAAACGCTGCTGCAAGGAGAGTGGGGTTAAAAATTCTTACCCCAAAACCATTGGTTTGCCACAAGTCACTCAAATTTTGTCGATTATAGCGATTTAGTCCAGCTAAGTAAAAAAGCCGAAGAAAGCTATTAGTTCTTCTATAGTTTTCTCTTTCAGTTAATATTGATGAGATTTTTTCTATTTTGTTACTTTGGTTTTATTTTGGCATTAGTACGACAAAGCATTTGTTTCAACTTATAGTTATAAACCGTTTCGAATGCACATTTTAATCGCCTTATCCTAATGCGTAGTATGCTTTACCCCAGGTTTTTGTAAATTAACCTCACCTACAACATTTATTCTGTAAATTCTAGTAGATAGTATTTTACCTCATATATTATTAAACTAAGAAAATAGGACCAAAGTTTACTCTCTTATTTTGTGCTCATTCTTCTTCTTTGTGTGTGTGCTTGTTTTCAAGAGTTTGCTATAGTGGTATTGATGAAATTTTTCTCGATCGGCAGCTATATGAAACAATTCCTCGACCGTTCGACCTGTCCATTCTCTAATGTTACGCAGGCAAGGCAGCCAGGTTTTTTTCCGACCTAGCGTTTTCCTTCGATTTTGCCCTGAATGATCAACCGGAGTAAGCGATATTTAGGTCCCCTCACTATATGACCGAAGTTATGAGCCTTTCTCATTTTCATGACGTTGACCAATTCTCGCTCTTTGTGCATGGTCTCTAGTCTCTAGCACTCATTCGTTGGATATGTTATCTGATCATGGCATTCTGAGCATGCGACGGTAACAAAACAACTCAAACGCTTCTAATTTGTTGAGATTATTAACTTTCGTTGTCTAAGTTTCACATCCATAGACCAAAACGGACAAGACATAGCACTTCAATACTTTAGACGTGTGGTCCATGAAAGACTTCTACTGCACAATACACAACGCCAGCTAATAAAGATTTTTCGTGCAAGTTCTATATTCTATACTGGTCGAAATTTACTCATCCCTTTCAACCCTGCAGTCAATCCAGCTAGCCCGATATCTAAAGTGTTCCACCCTTTCCATTATTTTGTTAAATAAAATAAGAAAATCTACGGTTTCGTTTTTGATTAAAATCTGTCTTTCTATATCCCCCGATAGCACTATTTCTAGGTCTACCTGTTGTCAAGGAGGCTCTAAGGAAGACAGATTTTTACCATTCCGACCGTAGATTGTCGATATAAATTAAAATAATTTATATCGCAGTACGGATAGAACGCCCTCTAACGGGGAATAAGCGAAATGAATTTCGACTCAATTCAATTCAATTTTCCTGGCGGTGCCTTTTGGTATCTTATACCTGGGTTAAGCAGAAAGCTTGAATTGAGTCGAAATTCATTTCGCTTATTCCCCGTTAGAGGGCGTTCTATCCATACTGCGATATAAATTATTTTAATTTATATCGACAATCTACGGTAGGAATGGTAAAAATCTGTCTTCCTTAGAGCCTCCTTGACAACAGGTAGACCTAGAAATAGTGCTATCGGGGGATGGAGGAAGACAGATTTTAATCAAAAACGAAACCGTAGGTTTTCTTATTTTGTTAATGCCATACTCTGCATAGAGTACAAAGACTCGTTTCATATGGGCTCTCTGAACAGCAAAGTGGAATGTTTTCCTGGCGGTGCCTTTTGGTATGTTATACCTGGGTTAAGCAGAAAGCTTGAATTGAGTCGAAATTCATTTCGCTTATTCTCCGTTAGAGGGCGCTCTATCCATAATGCGATATAAATTATTTTAATTTATATCGACAATCTACGGTCGGAATGGTAAAAATCTGTCTTCCTTAGAGCCTCCTCGACAACAGGTAGACCTAGAAATAGTGCTATCGGTGGATGGAGGAAGACAGATTTTAATCAAAAACGAAACCGTAGATTTTCTTATTTTGTTAATGCCATACTCTGCATAGAGTACAAAGACTCGTTTCATATGGGCTCTCTGAACTGCAAAGTGGAATGTTTTCCTGGCGGTGCCTTTTGGTATGTTATACCTGGGTTAAGCAGAAAGCTTGAATTGAGTCGAAATTAATTTCCATTATTTTGTTATCTAATTTTAGTACTGACTGATTATTCGATATTAAGTTTTCCGACCACCATCCATTTTGTTTTCGAATGCTCTTTAGACTAGCCAATAAATTAATATGCTTACACAATATTAGAACGTAAACGACGAGCAGGTGCGCACTGAAAGAGATTTTCTAAAATTATTATTTTCATCAATCTTAATAAATCCATTTACACATTATTTAACTCTAAAGCGATCTATTTCTAGCTTTAAAAAATTGTTACTACCAAATTTGACATGTATGAATTAGGAATAACACGTTCTTTTAAAATCATTTAGAGGATGCCCATTTAATTTAAAAAAGTTGAGAGTAGCTCTATAGTCCAGGGCGGATCTGTTTTGAGATGGACCTTGAGAGGTGACTCAAATTTTTTTGCAGAAATTGCTTGAAAATAGCTCAAATAATAATATTTAAGTTATCCTCCCACTCAAAATGGTCCGGAACATTGTTTAAATAATCAAAATGTCAAAATATGAAAGGAAAAATTCGATTTTTTATTGGTTTTTGGATTATAACTTTAAAACTGTGCATGTCTGAGAAAAGTTGTACAGACATAAAGTTGAGTAATTAAATTTCCTACAATATAGAACTGGTTGAAAATTTAAAAAATAGTCACCCTTGTTGCAAAATAGCAATAATTGCGAAAAAAACATACAAAAACAAGTATCCGCATTTTACGTTTTTCAACCATTTATGCTACACTTAGGACCTTTATATTTTACCCAGAAAATCTTTATGATATAGTAAAACAGCACTGTAAATTTTATTAAGATCGGTTTAACAGATTTTGCAAAATAAATTTTGCAATCCAGCTTTCGCAAAAAAAAATCATTTTTTTAAATGTTGCAGGACTGAAAATAAAGCAGATAGCAAGTTGAATTTTTTTTGCTTATAGAAGTGTACTGTACCTTTCCTTTGCAATTCGCAAAATTAAAATCGATTAATTACTACGGCGTCAGGAAATTTTTAAATAAACATTCATTTTTGGTGCTACGCGCAGGACAGCGGTGTAGAATTCACACAAGTTGATTTCCACCAAAATTTTTTCCAATCTTTATCTAATCTATTATTTTCCTACTCTATAATTTGTTATATTTTAATATTTTAATTCCACAAAAATCAAACCAATTTTACTATTGTTTGTGAAATATTGTTTAAACAATTGCATATGTTTAAAAATAATAAACTTTTATTCTCTAAGTTAAAATATATCAACAAAAAAGTTTTTGCTAAAAAAAGTATTATTTCAAAGGATAGAGTATGCGTTTTTATTTTGCAAAAAACCAATTTATTTATTTATATCGAAACATAATAAAAATTAAAATGTATCAATCATTATCAAAGGTCATTGGAATGCCCAATCAGAGCAAACTATCCGCTGTCCTGCGCGTAACACCAATAATTAATGTTTATTTAAAAAAATTCCTGACGCCGTGGTAGTTAATCGATTTTAGTTTTGCAAATTGCAAATGAAAGGTACAGTAAACTTCTATAAGCAAAAAAAAACAACTTGCTATCTGCTTTATTTTCAGTCCTGTAACATTTTGAAAAAATGAATTTTTTGTATTGTTTTGTAAAATTTACAGTATTGTTTTACTGTATCATAAAGTTTCTGTGAATGAAATATGAAGGTCCTAAGTGTAGTATAAATGGTTGAAAAACATAAAATGCGAATACTTGTTTTTGGATGGTTTTTTCGCAATAATTGCTATTTTGCAACAAGGGTGACTATTTTTTAAATTTTTAACCAATTCTATATTATTGGAAATTTAATTACACAACTTTTATGTTAGTACAAGTTTTCTCGGAAATGAATACTTTTAAAGTTATAATCAAAAAACGAAGAAAAAAATCGAAATTTTACTTCATTTTTTGACATTTTGATTATTTAAACAATGTTCCGGACCTTTTTGAGAGGGAGGATAACTCAAATATTATTATTTGAGTCATTTTCAAGCAATTTCTGTAAAAAAATTTGAGTCACCTGTCAACGTCCAAATGTACTAATATTTTTACAGATGCGCCCTGGTCTACTAGTGAAACCAGAAATGAAGTAGTAACAAATAATATGACATCAGATGAGTTATTATGTCGTTGTACCTGCATGCAAAGTTTCATGAATATCATCTTTTTCGTTGCAAAGATATTTACTTGGTGAATATATCGTAAATTTATTTTAAAGAAATACTAAAATATTGTAGCTAATAATTTTCTACTTCAGATATTCTGCTACGTCTCTGTCTAAAACATTCGCTATTTCCCTGCGTGATGAAGTATCTTTATACCAGTGCGAAAAACCAAAAAGGTTACAGCATAGAGCTTTTATACCCCAGCGCAATCATCTCAAGTCCCAATAAGTTTTTATAATAAATGTTAAGTGCCTTCCTGAGTAGTCCTCGAGTTGCTTAGTCGGAAAAACTTCAACCTCATTCCATTTAATGTTAGCAAGGTTTATTAAATTTTCAAATATCTTGTTATTTAACGCGAAATCAATATCTATACCGAATTATAAACTGAATTAAAATTGTGCTATTATTTTAACAATTTTCAAAATTTAATATTTTAACGAAGCTTATAGCAGACCAGATACTAAATAAAATAAGTAAGTGCAATCGTGTTTCATTCAACTTTTTTCCTTTTCCACAATAACATCTATAATTAAATATCTTCTGTACTTATATTTTAAAGATGAACATCTCTTTTATTATTTATTTTGACCACTCTGTTTTATGTTGAATTTTTTGTGTGCTTTGGATGATTTTATTTGCTCTTGAATGGTCATTTATTTTTTGTAGTAAGTAGCCAACGAAAAAAAGGTATTTGGAGAAAGTTTGGAGTTAACTTTTAATTAAAGGAAGTAGACAATTTACACCTATATTCAATTTTACCTAATACATGAGAGTTTTGATTTCACACTGCCAGTAAAAAGGTGGTTTATAATTCTTTACACTAACAAAATGCAAGAAAAGAAGCAAGAGTATACAAATTTTAGGTCAAATAAGTTGAGAAATACAGAGAATACTAAGAAGTATTGGATGATCATAAATCAAAAGCTAGAAAACACTAAAGAAAATAGAGAGTGTCAATGGGAGCGGAACTATTCTGTTGAAATTTCACGAATTTCAGTGATTTCAGACGTAATGGAAAGGCAAGGCAAGATAATACTAAAAAAGTTCAATAAAACGATAAACCAAGCCGTCCTCTTTTACCTTACGGTGTCGAGTTAAATAAAGAAATCAGACGTCTCCATGCCTTTCGGTCAGTAGCTAGTCTTTCTGCTTCGCTCCACCCAATATTTCTTTTTACGAAACCCTTTCCGATATTTGCGTTTCACGCTCTTGCTGGCCTGCCTCTTCATCGTATGTTGTCGGATGCTGCTTTTTTTACCCTCTTTACAGTTCTACCTTCACTCATTCTCGCCACATGTCCGAACCACGATAAATGTTTCGTTTCAAGTTTGTCTAAGGTCCTTCCAATACCGCACCTTTAACGTATGTCTTCATTTCTTATACGATCACGTCTGGTCACCCCGGATACCGCACGTAAATATGGCATTTCGCATTCTTGAATTTTACTACGGATGTTGTCGTTCACTGTCCACGTTTCACTACCGTAGAGTAGCACCGGCTCGTATTCAGTTTGAAATACTTTCATGTTTTTTTCAGGCTAAGTTCTTTCTTTAAAAACTTTTATTTAGTGCATAGCATAATTTTGTTGCACTCATTACTCTGCTGTTTATTTTTGGTTATATATTTCCTTGTCCATTCATTGTTGATCCTAGATACTTTAAATCCTCTACTTGTGTAATGGTCCCATTATTCAGCTTTACATTTATATTTTCTTAGGTTTTCGATATTACCAAAGCTTCTGTTTTTTAAATATTTATTTTTATCCCAAATATTTTAAAAGCTTCATTCCAAAGATTCATATTCAGTTGCAAGCCTTTTTATGATTTTGCCACAATTACCAGGATATCGGCATATATCAACTCTGACACGTAAACTTGTTGAAGTTTATACACCCCAACCCTAGTTCTGTTTACCTTACCCCTGCAGTTTTGTGCAATTTCGTCCATTAGAGTAATGAATAACAAAGGACTCAGAACACCACCTTGTTTTACATCTGTCCTTGTGTAGAATTCTAGAGATGAGCGATTGTTCGTTCTTACATTATTACTTGTATATTTATATAGGGTGTCCCAAAAGTAGTGGAACGGTCGAATATTTCGCGAACTAAACATCGGATCGAAAAACTGAAAAATCCGTGTTCAATCATTTTCAAAAATCTATCCAATGACACCAAACACCAACCCCCACTACACCCCCTGGAGGTGGGGTGGGGGATAACTTTAAAATCTCAAATGGAAACCCCTAGGTTTTCTTGCAGATTTGGATTCGTTATGTAAAAGTAAGCAACTTTTATTCAAGCCTTTTTTTCGAAATGTGGATAGATGGAGCTATAATTGGGAAAAATTATTTATCCTGATACCATAGGTAAATTATAGAAACGGTCCAATATCTCGAGAAATACACTTCCAAATGAGAAACCAAAAAATAGGTTTTTAATATTTTTCGAAAACTTATCGATAAACACCAAAAATGATCCTCCAACCCACCCCCTGGAGACGGGGTGGGGGGTAAATTTAAAATCTTAAATAGCAACCCTTACTTTTTATTGCAGATTCGAATTCGTCATGAAAAACTAAGCAACATTTATTCGAAACATTTTTTAAAATTGCTGATACATGGCGCTAATAAATCGTATTTTTCCAATTAAAGCGCCATCTATCAACAATTCTAAAAAATGTTTCGAATAAATGTTGCTTAATTTTCTATGACGAATCCGAATATGTAATAAAAAGTGGGGGTTGCTATTTAAGATTTTAAAGTTACCCCCCACCCCACTTCCAGGGGGTGGGGAGGGTCATGTTTAGTGTTATTCGATAGGTTTTCAAAAAGCATTAAAAACCTTTTTTTGGTTTCTCATTTGGAAGTGTATTTCTCGAGATATTAGACCGTTTTTATAATTTACCTATGGTATCAAGATAAATGGTTTTTCTCAATTATAGCGCCATCTATCCACAGTTCGAAAAAATGTCTTAAATAAAAGTTGCCTACTTTTACGTAACGAATCCAAATCTGCAAGAAAAACTAGGGGTTTCCATTTGAGATTTTAAAGTTACCCTCCACCCCACCTCCAGGGGGTGTAGTGGGGGTTGGTGTTTGGTGTCATTGGATAGATTTTTGAAAATGATTGAACACGTATTTTTCAGTTTTTCGATCCGATGTTTAGTTCGCGAAATATTCGACCGTTCCACTACTTTTGGGACACTCTGTATATACTCTTTATTGCTTGGATTAACTTCGGTTTCACATTTATACGGTCTAATATCTTTTCCCAGATCTTTTTACGTGGCGCCCGATCAAATGCTTTTTTCATATCCACAAAACAGAGAAACAACGTACTGTTATGCTCTAGGGCTTTTTCTGCTAATTGTCTCACCGTGAATATGAGAACGGTTATACCACGCCCTGGCCTAAAGCCGCATTGGCTGCCATCCAATGTGGCCTCGATATTTTCTCGCCGATTTTTCTCTGGTATTATTTCGTATATTTTACCAGCAACTACCAAAAATGATATACCCCTCTACTTAGAACACTGAAGTTTATCACCTTTTTTGCGTAATGGTAGAAGAGTTGCAAGAGTCCAATCTGTAGGTATGCATCCGGTATGCCAACAGCTACTTATGATCTTCCATAGTAATTTTAATCCTTCTCCTTCCATATATTTAATTAGCTCGGCCTTAATATTATCGTGTCCTGCAGCCTTGCCATTTTTTAATTTTAAAATTGATTCCCTGTATTCTTCGTATGTTGTCATCTGTATGTTCGTAGGTCATCATCATCTTGTTGTTCATTTAATTGTACTCCTCCGTGTCATTCTCCATTTCGTTGTTGTCTCGCATTAATAATTCCATAAAATGTTCTCGCCATCTTTCGGTAATCTCTTCATTTAGCAATAATATATTACCGTCTTTGTCATCTAAACCTGTTACTCTGTTTGATTTCTGTTGTCTTAAATTTTTTAGGGTCCTATAGAGCAACTGCGCATCACCCTTACTATCAATTTCCATCTTATCTCCAAATTCTTCCCATTGACGATTCTTAGCTTCTTTGATTTTATTTTTAACCAGTATTCTCTGTTCCTTATATTCCTGATAGTTACTTTCACTTTTATTGCTTATATACTTTTTCCACAATTTTTTCTTCTCCGAAACTTCCAATTTAATATCATTATTCCACCAAGTCGTACCTTTCAGATATCTTCCTTTAGTTACACCACATACTTTACTCCCAGTTGCATACACCAGCTCCTTAAAAATATACCATAATATTTCTATATCCTCCTTATTTTTCCAATGTGTTTTTCGTAGTTTTCCATTTAATCTACGACAGTATTCTTTCCTAATATTTTCAGACTGAAGTTTGTATACTTTAATACTTGGTTGTTCGTAGCGATTTTCTTCATTTTTAATATTAAATGTCGGTTCTCTCCTTGTCTTCATTTTAGCTTCAACGAGAAAATTATCTGAGCTGATCTCATAACCTCTTTTAACACGAACGTCCTATTTCATTTTTATATCTGTTCTGTACTAATACTAGGTCAATAACAGATTTTTCGTTCCGTGAATCCATCACTCGTGTGTATTTATAAATCTCCTTGTGTTGAAAAAATGTGTTACTAACTTGCATTCATTCATGATGCAAACCTCGATGACTCTTTGTCCATTATTATTTCTGACTATTTCTTCATATGGTCTTATAGGGTAGTCATATTCATTGCTTGACCCTACTCGCCCATTAAAATCACCTACTGTTATGACCTTATGATTTATTTGGTCCATTTCGTCCTGCAATTGTTCCCAGAAGCTATCTTTGAGTTCCTTGGCTTCATTTTCCGATGGTCCATACCCAACAATAATTGTTGTCTTCTCGTTTTTACTGATATCTATTCTAAGGAGTCGTTCAGAAATATTTTTTCATCTGGTGATATTTTTATGCCCATTTCTGTGAACCATTATGGCAACTACTGACCTCGCTCACTGCGACTCATTAACAGGGCGACTACGAACTCTCCCACGCTACCTAGATTTTAATGGGTCCAGTTTTATAGTAGGATTAAAAGCGACTACGAACTGCCTCACGCTACTTAGGTACTTAGATAATATTTTTCTGAACATATATAATATTTATTTTAACGAAGTACAAAAACTCGAAGAAATACCACAAAAAATTTTTTATATTAAAAGGTCATACAAGGACGCGTTTCGGCTCATCATGAGCCATCATCAGCTTAAAATACAGGAACAAAACAAAAGACTGACCAGACCACGAAGGAGGAAGAATTCACTAGTTTACATTATACTATAGTTACTTCATTATTAGGTTTTTTTAAGTTTTCAAGCTATTTTTAGAATTTTTAGTAGTAATTTGACTGTAAAACTTGTGTAGAGCTTCTACATTGGAAGGAACCATCTTATGGACCAATGCTAAAAATAGCTTGAAAACCTAAAAAACCTAATAATGAAGTTTGTTTAACAAGAGTATAATGTAAACTAGTGGATTCTTCCTCCTTCCTGGTCTGGTCAGTACTTTGTTTTGTTCCTGTATTTTAAGCTGATGATGGCTCGTGATGAGCCGAAACGCGTCCTTGTATGGCCTTTTAATATAATTTTTTTTTGTGGTATTTCTTCGAGTTTTTGTACTTCGTTACCTCGAGACCACATTTGAGAAATGTGGATACTCTTCTTTATATTTTTATTTTACTCTATTGTATTCAAAAAGGAACCCAACTCCCAAAGCACGAGCGAAAATTTTAAATGATTAAATAATGAAACTATAACAATATAATCGAATAAAGTTTATTTATAAATCTACATTAAGGCTATGGGTACATAATTCGCAAATATTTTACGTGTATCCCTACTTTTTCTGTCTTTACACGGCAAATTACGTGTAGTAAAATTCACACTGGTGTGGATATGTAAACATTACTAGAATGTCATTCTACTTGAAAATGTCATAATTAATTTAAAGAGATGGCTTTTGAATGTTCTTGGATAACTGTTATTTTTATAATTGCAAATTATTAATTCAGTTAATAAATGTGATAATTTTTTCACTAACTATGTTTTCAGTGATTGTAATAATTTATTTGTACAACAAAAACTAATAATCAATCGAGAAAAGAGGAAAAGTGTTAAAGTGATTTTTTAATAATATGTTGTTATTTTGGAACGCTTACAATTTTGAACATCTCTAACAACAAAATACTTGGATCACAGGATATATCTGATGTATTCTCTGCTTGGATCTTTCACAAATAATACACAATAAATAACTTTTTATTAAGTTCACGTCTTAAATCAATTATTTATCAAATACACTATATATCAATAATATTTAATCAATTTCTCAAAATATTCCCGATGCAATGTCAAATATTTAAAATTGTCACTGATTGTCAGTGTCTGACTGACAATATATGCTGACAATATTATATTCGGTTGAGTGCGTTGTAAGACAAAGACAGATTTGGAAAATATTACCACGGCATTGTGTTCATTTTTTTCAAATCCTGAAAAAACCAATAAATATTTTTGAAAAATTTAAACGCAGAATGAAAGACTAAATTATTACCGAGGGCCGAAAGTCCCTTAGAATAAATAAAAAGTTTATTTTGAATGAGATATTTGAATTTAAAAATCACACTAAATTTTCTCTTAGTTTTTTCACCCCTGTAACTTATTAAAATAAACATTGTAGAAGTTCTCAGGGACTTTCGGCCCTCGCTAATAACGTAATCTTTCATTCTGCGTTTAAATTTTTCCAAAATACTTATTAGTTTTCTCAGGATTTGAAAAAAATGAATCCCCATTTGAATAGCATTGCAGCCGAAAATACGTTCCGATCCTCTTAACTTGAATACAATTACAAAAACTACAGTATAATAACAATGCTTAATTCTAATGTCTGATTAGTGATTAAAATAAGCAAGAGTGAACACCTAATTTTAGATTTTAAAAGTTAGCTGAATAATAATTGCAAATTGACTTAATGAAGTCTGATTTAATAATGTTTTGATTAACGTTATATTCATTTAGCCTATTTTCAATAAAATAAACTTTTCTTTTTGCCGTTTTATCAAGTTTTTTTCGAACCTATGTGCAGTTCTAATTTTCACATATACTTCTGCTTGAAAATATAACAAAATGTCTGTAAATTTAAATATGTCAGGATGTCATTTATAAAAACATTCGTTAAATTTCGAGTGAAATGATTCACATTCATTTCTAGTAAATATAAGAGAGGATGAATTTGAGGCCTCCTGTAAGGTGGAAATGTTGAATCTTCCGTTAAATAATTATCAACTAGGTAATCACAAAATTTCAAAACTCTGTCATATTCTGGCATAATATTAAAAAGTTCGTCAGAAAAAAGGTCACCAACACCATTTGAATCTAAATAAGGAATGCCGAAAAACAATTTTAAATGTTTTCCAATAACAGTTTGATTTTTATATTCCGAGGACAAACTAGACGAAGCAACGAAGCATTAAACCTAGGAATTTTGTGCAGTAAGATGAATCGTCATGCAACTTTTTGAATTCGATTAGACAGAGTGTCAGGCAATTTTGTGAACTAAATTCATCTAGGGCAAAAATTTTTGTGCATAAGAAAATGCATTTTAAAGTGCATCTCGAAGAGGTGAAAATGAAAAATTTAGAACTCGGGCAATATTGATGGAAATGAGTTGAATTTTTATAATCGGGGGTTTTGGGGATCGCTGAGCACGAATTTCATATCGGCGATGGTCTTCAAGGTACCTGGTGCCCACGGTGGAACTCGTCGCCTAGAGTTTTACGTTATAATCATTAAAAATCAGTCAATATCCATTAATCGGGGGGTTTTTGGGGTCGCTGGCCACGAATTTAGTGTTGGCGATGGTCTCCAAGATACCTCGTGCCCATGGTGGAACTCGTCGCCTGGAGTTTTATGTTATAATCATTCAAAATCGGTCAATAACCATTACTGTGAGGGTTTTGGGGGTCGCTGAACAAGAGTTTCATGTGGTCGATGGTCTCCAAGATACCTGGTGCCCAGGGTGGAGCTCGTCGTCTGGAGTATTATGTTATAATTATTCCAAATCATTTAAAACCATTACGCGGGGGGTTTTGGGGGTAGCTGAGCACGAACTTCATGACGGCGATGGTCTCCTGTGTACCTTGCGCCCAGGGTGGAACTCGTCGCCTGGAGTTTTATGTTATAATCATTCAAAATCAGTCAATAACAATTACTCTGAGGATTTTGGGGGTCGCTGAACAATAATTTCATATGTTCGATGGTCTCCAAGGTACCTGGTGCCCAAAGTGAAACTCTTCGTCTGGTGTTTTATGTTATAATTATTACAAATCATTTAAATCCATTATTCGGGCAGTGGGGGTCGCTGAACATGAATTTCATGACGGTGATGGTCTCCAACGTACCTGGTGCGTTTGGAACTCGTCGCCTGGAGTTTTATGGTATAATAATACAAAATCACAATAACCATTACTATGAAGGTTTTAGGAGTCGCTGGGCACCAATTTCATGTTGGCGATGGTCTTCAAGGTAGGTATAAAATAATCTAAAAAATACGTGTTAAGTTAAATGTTAGTGCACGTATTCATAATCAATTTATTTGTATAATATAATGAAAAAATAAATAAAGAAGTAAAATAAAATAAAAAATATATTTACTTACTTGAAGTTACACAAATTTCTCTCTTCCGCAATTTCGAAAACCAAAATTATAAAACAGCGTAGCTATAGACTGTAGATAATGATAGTAGATAGATTGTAGACAATCTTAAACGGCTTGATATTATGATATTATTATTTATTCTGTAATTAACAAAACTAATAAGTATAAAATATATGACTTTTTCAAAACACCAACATTAAAAACTTACTTTGCTTTAAATACGGTATCACTTTTTAGATAATTTTTTATAATTAATTAAAAATTTTTAAAAGGACAGAACTACATAAAAGTGTAGCTTGGAGGTATTCACATATATACTATGCTTTGTTTTTAAACCAGGAGCAGTAAAATAAAAAGACAGATTCACACCCAAGAAAGTCAATAGAAAAATCAACATATACATCTTCTTTTTTGGTTGATCATATCGGCCTTCGATGGTGATCCATCAACATTATATTATACTAATACGTCGCTAAAGAGCTCTAAAAACCACTGTTTTTTGTATACAAAAGCAAACTGGAAATCTAAAAATTAAAATAATACCGCAGAAAACACAAAAAATCGCTGATATAACTGAATTACCCTTGAAATGCCAATTAGGTCAAAATTTCATAAATGTCATTAGTGTCAAAATTTAACGACAACTGCTTTAAAAGCGACAAAATTTTGAAATAATTTTTAAATAGGTAATATTTTAGGATATAATATAAAAGTGTTTTAAGAAAAATTATTAATGAAAAATATATTTAGCGACCCCCCAAACACGGAAATAATGGATATTGACTGATTTTGAATGAATATAACATAAAGCTGCAGGCGGCGAGTTCCACCCTAGGCAACAGGTACTTTGGAGACCATCGCCGACATGAAATTCGTACTCAGAGGCTCCAAACACCCACCGAGTAACGGTTATTGACTGGTTTTGAATGGTTACAACATAAAACTCCAGGCGACGAGTTACACCATGGGAGCCAGGTACCTTGGAGACCACCGCCAACATTAAATTGTGTTTAGCGACTCCAAAACCCCCCGAGTAATGGTTATTGACTGATTTTGAATGGTTATAACATTAAACGCTAGGCAACGAGTTCCAACCCTTGGCACCAGGTACCTTGGGCACCATCGCCGACATGAAATTCGTACTCAGGGACCCTCAAAACCACCAGGGTAATAGTTTTTGACTAATTTTGAATAATTATAACTAAAAACCCCTGGCGACGAGTTCCACTTTAGGCACCAGGTATCTTGGAGATCATCGCCGACATTAAAATCGTGGTCAGCGAAGCCAAAAACCGCCGTGTAATGGATATTGACTGATTTTTAATTATTATAACATAAAACTCCAGGCGACGAGTCCAACACTGGGCACCAGGTACCTTGGAGACCATCGCCGACATGAAATTCGTACTCAGCGACCCCCAAAACCCCAAGGGTAATAGTTTTTGGCTGATTTTGGATAATTATAACTAAAAACTCTAGGCGAAGAGTTCCACTCTGGGCACCAGGTATCTTGGATGCTATAGTCCACATTAAACTCGTGGCCGGCGACCCCAAATCCCCCCGAGTAATTTATATTGACTGATTTTTAATGATTATAACGTAAAACTCTAGGCGACGAGTCCCACCGTGGGCACCAGGTACTTTGGAGACCATGGCCGATATGAAATTCGTGCTCAGCGATCCCGAAGTATAAACCCCCCCGAGTATAAAGCGAAAACCCCCGAGTATAAAAATTTAACTCATTTCCGTCAATATTTCCCAAGTTCTAAATTTTTCATTTTCACCTCTTCGAGATGCACTTTTAAAATGCATTTTCTTATGCACAAAAATTTTTGCCCTAGATGAATTTAGTTCACAAAGTTGCCTGACACTCTCTCTAATCGAATGCAAAAATTCCACGACGATTCATCTTACTGCACAAAATTCCTAGGTTTTGGGCTTTTTAGTGCTTCGTTGCTTCTAGGCTATTGATTATATTCAAAATAAGATAGCTAAAAGGAACTACAACATTAACGGGGTTTTATTATTTGATATGGTAAATGGACGTCTATATATGAAAAAACCGTGGAGTGCTACCATTTAAAGGGGTGCGTTTTTGAGAAATGGGTGAATTAGTCCCTGGGCACAGGTTACATTAGGTTGAGGTCTATGCACTTTTGGTACAAATACGTCTACATAAGAATTGTTCCTGGTTAAATTTCCTATCTAAATGTAACTTTTTAAAGTCATAGATACTTTTTTTTACAAAAATATATTCAAAAGAAAAAGCAAAAAGAAACCCAAAAGAAAGAAATTTTGTTTTTTGTCCCATAACTTTTGTCCACGGGGATATAGGTATAGACATTGCTTCACAGAAAAAAAGCATACATATTTTCTCTTTAAAATTATGTTTGGTAGAGGTCATTAGGATTTACAGTTTTCGAAATATGATTTTTCAAAATTCGCTACTCAGAGCAATTTTGGGCAATGTTCCTTGTTATTTCGCAAATATTGTTCTGTAACTTTTTTCTACGTAATTTTAGGTATATGCAATGGTACACGTAATAGGAATAGAAATCAATTACCTTTAAACTGGTCTACTGTATAACGTTGTACGACTTTTTTTAAAGAGATTATGGTTTTTCAAGGTTTTATACTTTTAACGATTTTTTATAATATAATATAAAAATAAAATAAGATTATTATATAATATATTTTATTATATTATATGATACTTCATATAAAAAATATTATTTTTTACATTTTTTACGATTATTTTTGAAATTTCTCATTATAACTTTTTTTTTTTCTTGTACATGAATATACTATTATCTATATATTGCGCAAAAAAGAGGGCTTACTTTCTGTTCTTTAAAATGGTGTATCATCTATATTTAAATACCTAATGGAAACCGAGTGATTCTTTAATATTTTTTTACCTGTATTATTTAAAATTATTTCTTTTACAAAATTTACATAAACATTAGTCTTAAAAAATATCACTGTAGTTAAAATTATTTAAACGTTGACATTTAAAAAATTTTCAAAATCAAAGTCCATCTCTTCGTTAGCATTAGCTTCAATATCTTCTTCTGACACCTCAGTTATCTTAGAGTTCCCACAATTAGTACCCATGCACATGCACCCTTTGCAAAATATTGAACAACTAATTCCTATCTTCCTACAACCGCAGTTTTTTGTACATCCTTTGGTACATTTACATGCTATTTTTTCTAGCAAAGCTTGTGGTGCAGGAGCTTTGACAGTAAATATTGGAATTAATCCATATTTTGAAGTTTGCCTGGCCGAGTCAAGTGGATCCAAAGTATTATCTATAAAAAATAAGATTCAATCATAACACACAATCACATAAAAAAGTTATAATGAGGAATTTAAAAAATAATCCTAAAATCAAAAATCGTTGCAAGTACTTATTACAATTTGAAAAAGCATATCTTATTCAAAAATAACCCTAGAATTTTTTACAATACACCATTTTAAAGTAAATAGAATAAGCTTTCTTTTTTATTATATAGTATATCATCATCATCATCATCATTCTCTTTGCCTTATCCCTATGCGGGGTCGGCTTCCCTAATTGCATTTCTCCACACAATTCTGTCTTGGGTCATATCAATGTTAATCCCCTTTACCAACATGTCCTGCCTTATCGCCTCCCCCCAGGTCTTCTTTGGTCTTCCTCTCCTACTCCTTCCAGGAATCTGCACTTCAGCTATTCTTCGTAATGGGTGATTAACGTCTCGACGTTGAACATGACCGAACCATCTTAACCTATGCTCTCTCATTTTGGCATCAATTGGTGCCACATCTAGACTTCCCCTAATATACTCATTTCTAATTTTATCCTTCTTTGTCACTCCACTCATCCATCTAAGCATTCTCATTTCCGCCACATGCATTCGTTGTTCCTCTTTCTTTTTCACTGCCCAACATTCAGTTCCGTACATCATAGCCGGTCTTATGGCTGTTTTATAGAATTTTCCCTTCAGCTTCATTGGAATTTTTCTGTCACACAACACACCACTCGCTTCTTTCCACTTCATCCATCCAGCCCTAATTCTACTGCATGCATCTCCATCTATTTCTCCATTACTCTGTAATACCGATCCTAGGTACTTAAAACTATTGCTTTTCACAATCATTTCACCATCCAAAGATACCATTTTATTTGTAGTAGCTCCATCTTTAAATGAACATTCCAAATACTCTGTTTTTTTCCTACTAAGTTTTAAACCTTTTTCCTCCAGAGCTTGCCTCCACTGTTCCAGTTTTTGTTCTAAGTCTCTTTCACTATTTCCTACTAACACGACATCATCAGCATACATTAAGCACCATGGAATGTTACCCTGCAGTTTCGCTGTTATCTGGTCCAAAACTAATGAGAATAAATACGGACTAAGCACAGAGCCTTGGTGCAATCCTACTTTCACATGAAATTTATCATTCTCTCTTACACCTGTCCTAACACTAGTCGTTACTCCCTCATACATATCCCTCACAATCTTTACATATTCACCAGGGACTCCTTTCTTATTGAGTGCCCACCACAGAATCTCTCGAGGAACTCTATCATATGCTTTCTCAAGATCAATGAATACCATATGAGCGTTTGTTTCTTTACTCCTGTATTTTTCCATCAACTGCCTTATAATGAAAATTGCATCTGTTGTTGATCTACCCTGCATAAAGCCAAATTGATTCTCGGATATTTCGGTCTCTTCACGTATCCGTCTGTCAATTACTCTTTCCCATATGTTCATGGTATGGCTAAGCAGTTTTATAGCCCTGTAGTTTGTACATTGTTGTATATCTCCCTTGTTTTTGTAAACAGGTACCAGTATACTGCTTCTCCATTCGTCTGGCATTTGTCCGACTTCCATAATTCTATTAAATAGACCTGCTAGCCACCTTGTTCCTGTCTCTCCCAATGCTCTCCATACTTCCCCAGGAATATCATCTGGTCCTACCGCTTTTCCTTTCTTTATTTTTTGAAGCGCTTGAGCCACTTCCTCGTTGGTTAT
This sequence comes from Diabrotica virgifera virgifera, assembly GCF_917563875.1. NCBI lineage: Eukaryota > Metazoa > Arthropoda > Insecta > Coleoptera > Chrysomelidae > Diabrotica > Diabrotica virgifera. The sequence goes on from NC_065447.1 coordinate 101,628,680, forward strand.
TTTGGTGACCATTGCTGCTACTGTCTCCGTTGACTCTACAGGCTGTCTGTCAAATTCTTCATTTAATAAGCTGTCAAAGTACTTTCTCCATCTCTTTTTGACTTCCCTTTCGTGAACTTGTATTTTATTATTTTCATCTCGGATACATCTAATCTGATTAAAATCTTTTGCTTTCCTTGCTCTCTGTTTGGCTATTTTATATATCTTCGTTTCGCCTTCCCTGGTATCAAGTTGATCATATAGGTTTGAATACGCTTCTGCTTTGGCTTTTGCTACTGCTACTTTCGCTTCCTTTTTCGACACCATATAGTTTTGAAGATCTGTGTCGGATCTGGTTTCTTGCCACTTTTTATATAATTTTCTCTTCTCTTTTATTTTTCCTTGTACTTCGTTTGACCACCACCAAGTCTCTTTATCCTCAAACTTTTTTCCTGACGTTTTCCCAAGTATTTCAATAGCAGTCTCTCTAATACTACTGGCCATTTTTCTCCAAATTGTATTAGGGCTTCCTTTCATGTTCCAACATATTTTTTCTACTATTCTTCTCCTGAATAGACCTTCTTTCTCATCTTTCAGCAGCCACCATTTGATTTTTTGTGGTCCTCTCCGATATTTTTGTTTAGTTTCGCTTTTTACTTCGATGTCCAGAACAAGCAGCTTATGTTGTTGGCTTACTGTCTCACTCACTATTACCTTGCAGTCCTTGCATTCACGTATATCTTCTTTCCTTATCATGAAGTAGTCTATTTGGGATTGATGTTGTCCACTTTTGTAGGTAATAAGTTGAGTTTCTCTCTTTTTAAAGAATGTGTTAACAATCGCCATATCCAATGCTGTTGCTAATTCAAGCATGTCATCTCCAGCTTCATTTCTATTTCCAAAGCCTAATCCCCCATGTATTGTTTCATATCCTGTCTTGGTTTGGCCCACATGTGAATTGAAATCACCTCCTATTATAACTTTCTCCTCTGCTGGAATATCACTCAGTACGTCTCCTAATTGATCATAGAAAGCTCTTCTTTCATTCTCACCCAGACCTGTTTGGGGAGCATACACACAAACAACATTCAATACCTCTTTATCAATTACAAATTTCACTGACATCATTCTATCACTCGTTCTTACAACTTCTACTACGTTACCTTTCATTTCACTATCAGCAATTATACCAACTCCATTTCTAGTGTTACTACTCCCTACATACCACAATTTGTATCCTTCACCTAGTTCTTTCGCCCTTTGTCCTTTCCACCTAGTTTCTTGAATACAAGCAATTTGAACTCTTCTTCGTTTGAGCGCATCCACTAACTCCAGACTCTTACCTGTAAGACTACCAAGATTCCAAGACCCTATCCTGATTTTTCTAACCTGCAATGGTGTTCCCCCTGAGATAGTCCTCACCCGGAGATCCGAACGGAGGCTCATTTTACTTCCGGAACATTTTACCTCAGGAGATGCCATCATTTCAGTATAAGTTTTTACTGCGTTTGGAGAAGGTCTTTTCATTATTATGGCCTGAAAAGATTTTTGGATATTTGATGCCTGAATGCCTTTTCTATCAGCACCATACCCTGCCCTGCACGTTTAGCCAATACACCACCAATGCAACCAAAGTGCAGTATTACCCCACACCCGCCTGCATTTTTCTGTATAGGCCAGGATCCCTACTGTAAGGACTGCCCTATAAGCCAATGTATTGTTGCCCGTATCCCGCCGCTAGGAGGCACGTACTTTGGTTATTTCGGGATACAGCGGGATATTTTGGTTATTTCGGGATATTATTATATAATATATACCATATAGAAAAAAAAAGTTATAATGGGAAATTTAAAAAATAATCGTAAAAAATATAAAAACTCGTTAAAAGTATAGAGTCTTGAAAAAGATAACCTCTTCAAAGAAGTCGTACAACATTATACAGTAAACCATTTTAAAGGTAATTGATTTCTATTCCTCTTACATGTAACATTGCATATACCTAAAGTTACGTAGAAAAAAGTTACAGAACAATATTTGCGAAATAACAAGGAAAATTGCCCAAAATTGCTGTGATTGTCGAAATTTGAAAAATCATATTTCGAAAACTGTAAATACTAATGACCTCTACCAAACATCATTTTAAAGAGAAAATATGTAAGTTTTTTTTCTGTGAAGCAATGTCGTTACCTATATCCCCGTGGATAAAAGTTATGTGACAAAAAACAAAATTTCTTTCTTTTGAGTTTCTTTGTGCTCTTTCTTTTGATTATATTTTTGTAAAAAAAGTATCATTGCCTTTAAAAAGTGATATTTAGATAGGAAATTTAACCAGGAACAATTTATATGTAGACGTGTTTGTATCAAAAGTGCATAGAACTCACCCTAATGTAACCTGTGCCCAGGGACTAATTCACCCATTTCTCAAAAACGCACCCCTTTAAATGGTAGCACTCCGCGGTTTTTTCATATAGAGAGATTCATTGACCATATGAAATAATAAAACCCCGTTAACGTTGTAGTTCCTTTCTATAGTACATAATCAATAGCCTATTTGTACGCTGTGATTTATTTGGTAACAAAAAAATACTAGAGGAACATAAAAACCATTATTGTAGCCATGTATAGTAAACATCTGACAAAAATATTTAGAACAGTATTAAAAAGTTCCAACTACATACAAATAATCTACATTACACAAAAAGTAAAAATTTGTGAAACAACTAAAAATTGCGGAATTATTTTTCGTACATAATAAAAAGTTTTCACGTGTATTTGTTTCTACATTTGAGTTCACTAACACTTGTAGAATTTCTTCCTGTGACTTGGGCAATGGTGGTGTGGATTTTCGTCTTGCAGCGTAGATATTTCTTCGAACGCAAGGAATGTCTTTCGTCGTCAGCGGTAAATTGCTGCAATTTTCCCTCCTCAATTCCTTGTGGTAAATTTTTAAAGGTATTTCACATATATCTTCTACAGTTTTCCTCTATGTACAATTAATAAAAATTTTCCGGTCAACGTACATATTATTTGGAGCATGATTATGCTCCACCGACGGTTTTTCAAGAATAACATAATTTTCATCACCTTTGTGTACACTTTTTGTTGACACCTTTTTTGATGCATGGTCATCTAACTTTTCCATCTTTGGAGACATGGGCCTTTGAATATTGACCGTGACAACGGGTAAACCTAGAAATAGTAGTATCGGGGGGTGGCAGGAGACAAATTTAAATCAAAACGACACCGTAGATTTTCTATTTTTAATAATGCCATACTCTGTATTAGAGTACAAAGACTCGATTCATGCAGGTTCTCTGGACCGAAAATTGGAATATTTTCCTGGCGGTGCCTTTTGGTATTGTCATACCTGGGTCAAACAGAGAACTTGAATCGAGTCGACATTCATTTCAAATCCATTATTGTGTTTTCAAACTCATCAATAAGTTCCTCTTCTTTACCATTTAGACTTTGTATATTCCACAATCCAATTTTCAAATACTTTTTCTGTTTTTCATTTTTTGCGTTCATAGTGATTTAGTTATTTGTATCTCTACGGTTTAGTTTTTTATATTTTTGTCAAGACTCGTATCGATTTTGTTATATTCTCTCATGTCCATAATCTGTGTCACGTTCGTATCCATATCCATCCTCTAATTTGCATTAACTAGTAGTTTTTTGAACCAATTGATGCTACATTACCTCTGACTATTTCTACATGTATCATTCGTACTATGGTTCTATCTCCATTTGGTGCCTTTAATAACGATAAAACCATAACCCATGTTTATTCTTTTGCCATTTGCCTTTTCTTTTGCTGCTGTATGTCTAAGATTTTTCTGCATATCAATCTCTTTAAGTGTTAAATCTCATTCAATGTATACGCGGGGTTATCTATAAATTCTTAGATTACTTTTTGCTTTTAGTACTCTTAGTTTGTCTTCAAAGTTACTAAACTCAATAATGCACATATTGTCGTTGATCTTTTTGTACCTTATTTATCTCTGCCATGATTCCTAACTCTTTATTTAAAAAGTTTCCTATTTCATTCTTGAGCTGTTTCGCATCAGATGTATTTATTGGCAAACCCTTCATTCTAAATTATTTTTTTTTTCTTTTTTTCTGACAGATTTCTAAAGTTAGCTCTAATTGATCCATTTTTTGTTTCATACTCATTATTTCCTTTTTTAAATTTTCATTTTCTTAAATTATTTGTTTAAGCTTTTCTTTGTACTCGCGATTCTCTTTTCTGTGTTCTTTCATCTCTCCTACCAACTCACCTACCATGGTTCTTATATCGTCTAGATCCTTATCTTTTTTTATTATCACTTATTAACGTTTTCATCATTTCCGTAATGTCATTCTCTCTATCTCCAGCATTATTTTTCTCGGGAGTGCGACACACTTTTCTGCTCTTACTAAAGATTTCTTAAAATTAATTATCTTTCCTTTTACCATCCTCTCATACATAAGCATCGCTGACGCTGTGCGTAATCTTAAGTTCAATTCCTCTACTATTCCAAATTACTATTATAATTAATTTTATTTGACTGTATTATACTTGTATTCCTATTTCTATCTGAATGTTGCTTATTTTTATTTATAAAATAAATAAATGTTTTGCAATCAAAATACATTTTTACAGTAAATTTTAATTCAAATTATTTATGCACGAAGAATTTGACACCGATTCCAACAAGGTCAAATAAAACACCGATAATTAACAATCACTTACCGATCGCAAAATGGTAAGAATATTTCTGTGTAATTTGTACACAAAATAATATTCACAACACTAAACAATCCTAAAATCAATCCTAAATCAAATTTACATCAGGTATTTAAATGGTTTTAGTGATAAAGCCCGCTCTGTCGAGTTGTTTATCGACGAGATCACATGAACACGACCGTCCTCCACGCTTGCTACTACTCAACTCTATACTGTGTACTATATTACAGTACTATACTGTAATATATGATTGTGTCATTTCTGCTACAGGTGCTACTACAGGATTTGGATTTCGTACGTGGTATTTTAACGTTCATGTGATTGATGAGTTTTTATTGATATTTTTAAGATCTGCTAATGTTAGAAATATACACTAATACAAACTCGGCGAGTGTAATTTCCTCACCAAAATAATCTTTTGCCTGCCTTTATAAGGGTATGTCATAATCCCACAGGTATTTTCCTCACCAAGACCAAAATGGTTATTTCAGTTATTTCAGGTAGCTTTTACTTAAAGGAATTCAATTGAATTATTTATCTACTATTAAATTACAGTAGGTACCTATAATTATAATAATTAATTAATTAATTATAGTATTTTATTTTCAGTCACAATTGGAATTTTGACAAAAATGGCATGTTTAATAGAAAGTGATCGAGGTAAACCTTGCGGTATTGGTATTTGAAAATTTTATTTTTTATAAAGTGAAAGTTTTAAAAAGTGAAGAAGTGTTCTGGAGGATAAAACAACTTGTAGTGCGAAATTTTTTACTATTAGTGCAACTTTTACAATATCTAGAAGTAGCCGACAACATAATCATGAACCAGATTGTCAGAAGTTAGATCGGAAAATTGTTTCTAACTATTGTAAACGTAAAGCAGAAGAGAATTAAAAAACCAGCAAAAATTATACGCCAAGTTCTTTTCAGCTAATTTGTCTGAAACAATTACTACGATTGTTTTCAATTACATAAGAAAAAATATATAATTATCGACGAAAAATGATGCCTGGTCTACTTCCTTCCAATATTGATGAGGTTCAAGAATTTGTGACGGGTTGTGCTCAAAAAACAACCAAGAGGGAAAATTTTCTCTTTATAAACTGTGTCAAAAGTAGGATAATTTTATTTAATTGTGAAACAAATATAAGACCTTTAGCCACATTGAATTTTATTATATGGATGGCACATTGCAATTATTCATTATTCATCGGCTAATTAATGGGCATTATATTTTTTTATTATACTGTTTACTGCCAAACAAAAAAAAACAGAAATTTACAACAATATATTTTATTTGTTAAAATCAGAAATTTTTAAAGCTCTCACAATTGAGTTTAATATTAGTAAAATTTTTGAAGATTTTGAAAAGGAATGCAATCATTGAAATGTGTCCGAACACTAAAATACATGGTTGTAAATTTCACCTACACTAAGCTTGGTATAGAAATATCTTGGTCTTTTGATTTAATATCAGAATATAAAAATGATTCTGAAAGAGGCAAGTGGCTCAAACATACTTTTGGCCTTACGTATAAAACCAGAAGACGTATCAGATTGTTTTGTGTTTGATTTAATGTCATGTAAACCAGGAAATGAAATTTAAGATAGATATGTTGATTATCTAGTTCAGAGGTTCTCAATCTTTTTGAGTCAGGTACCACCAAATACTTTTTATTATTTTTGGTACCACCTAGCTAACATACCTGTCTAGCTAGGTGATCTAATTAACTGTAATTGTGCCAACGGTGGAGCTGATTTTGGCTGTTCTGAGTTTTGCGTACCACCTCAAATAATGAAATGTACCACCAGTGGTACATGTACCACAGATTGAGAACCGCTGATCTAGTTGAAACTTATATAGACGAAAATGCCATATTCTCCCCATATTTGTGGACAGAGGCAAATTCTTCTGTTATTCGTATTACGAATGCTTGCGAATCTTTTCATTCTCATTTTAATTTATCGTTTTTTAATACGCATTCATCCATATATATTTTCTTTGAAAAAATTAAAGAATTTCAGGTAGTTACTTATGTTAAAATTTAAAGTTTGCATATTGCAAAACCTATCAAAGATAAACAAGTTAAACTGAAATTGAAAAATTTAGTAAATTTATTAATAAGATATCAGTCTAATCAAATGACTAGAATGGATTTTGTAAAGTGTCTCTCTTATTATAGTAAATATTAAATAATAATTTATACGTCTTGCATATTATCTATATTATAAAAATATAAGGAAATTAATGTCTTGTATTCGGATTTCGGATGCTTTCATAATAGACATTTTTAAATTAAACCTATATTTTTATTTTATTACCTGAGTTAGTTGGTGAGGAAAATACCTACCGGATTAATATGAACCTTTAAATTTGGTGAGGAAAATACCTGTCGGATTATATGTTTTTACTGGTTGGTGAGGAATTTACCTCCGCCCTACAAACTGAACTTATCTAGAATTCTGATGACAAATTGTTTAACTAATCTTGTTAAGCTCTATTGAGATACCCATTTTCCAAACTAAAAATCCACCGCCACTATATCTTCCGATAATATCGGAGTAGCTTGGCCTATATAAATATCAACTATTTTGTGATTACTATTAAGGAATGTATTAAGGACTATTTTAAAGACTATATTAATAATGACTAAAATGAAAACTATTTTAACTAGGGTAATTAAAATTTAGAACTGTCCTGAAAGTTGGCCAAAAAGGGGCAAACTAATTTAAAAATAATAATATCAGGTTTTTAACTATTGAAATAATTTAACAGTAACTAATTAATGTTAAATACTTACAGCAAATTTTGCGTCTAAACAGCTTTTACATAACGACAATGCTCTACTTTCAAATCCACAAATTTTCAGGACAATCTATATAGAACTATTCATTAAGCTAAAATATCACGCTGATGGTGAAAAATGAAAAAAGTGTAATTAAATTGTGTATGTGTCCACTATATATGAAAACTAACGAGCCATTTTATTTAAGGTTGATTTATTGATTTTTCTTCCAATTTGATGTGACAAATGATTGAGGACCCAGCACTGAAATACGTTTTAGTTCTGGGCGAGAGCAGCGCTGTTTGGTTTAGGAACGTAATTACTAAATAGATTTCGATCAAAATTTGTGCTTTATTAAAATAAAGCTTTTATAAAAAATATAATATTTTTATTTAAATTAACGTGGCATTTTAACAAAGGCCATTGGGAAGATTACAAAAATAAGGATTACAGTTAACTAAAAAATAATAATTACAATGTGAAGAAAATGATAAAAACAATATCTACACTCACCGGCACAAAATTCCGCCACCCCAAAATTTTTGATTAAGTTTGACAATTATTTATACCAGAATGACTATTCCACCAGAAATTCTACCTTTGACATCTATTTACCGATCCCGTCCAGTGAGTTAGTAAAGAAATTTATATTATATTCTGCAAAAAAACTATACAACCATCACCCTCTACAACTTCAATCTGCAACATCTTTCCCCAAGTTCCGTAAAATGACAAAAGCCTATTTATCTGAAAGATCATATTATTATTATTCAATTGCAGAGTTTCTTAACCAATAACTAAGAAATTACAGTATTCTTATGTATAAGTAGAATTTTAATCTATATTTGAGTGGCATAAATATGCAGCAGCCAAGTGTAACCTAATGTAACCCTTACACAGGTTACTGGCTAGCTCAGCCTGTCGTAGGTTCTGCGCTGTGCAAGAAAGGATCACTCTTCCAAGAATCTAAAGGAGGCTAAGCAATAAAATTCGAAAAGTTCACATATTCATTTATTGACCTTATTAAATCTATTAAATACACATTATCCCCGTTCAAAATATTGAATAAAGGAAAATTGAAATTTATTAACAATAAAAAGACTTGTTGTCAAGAAAATATGTAGTTCATGCAGCAGCACCTTGCGAACATCTAACTGCAAGAGGCTACTTATCTTATGCGATCGTCGAGGCGTCGAGGGATCTCCGTTGCTGTCTTCTGGTCTTGGAGGAACTTCGGCTCCACGTAGCCCTGTTGACTGACGGTGAAGGTGTTCGGGTGCAGGCCTTTACTGTAGTTTCATGGTCACTGGTGCAAAACGGCGTCTAGATGGTATTTGATTTGTATAGCCTGGTACATGGGCTCTTCCCAGCGAGCTATTATAAACTTATTAAATTTATTAAGGTAGATTATGCAATTTGCATTTTTTTTTTAAATTTTGCAATACATTGTTACTGTTTTTTGTTGTTTCACTTCATTACATTTTATTTATATTGACGATTTATATAATTCTAGTAAATTGTATTTGTTATTGTTTTTATTTATGAATCTAATAAGCTTTTTTTTTCTTTTTTTTTCTCTGATTCTGGCCTTGGTTTAGAACTAGAACTTTAGCCACGTAATTGTATAACTTATCACTAACTCAGGTGTAATGTGTAGTGCGTGTGTTGAGTAAGTGTCTTGTTACTTTGCAAAGTTGACGTCATTTTCTTTGCAAAGAGACGCTAATTGTATCCGAACGTCTGCGGTTCCTCCGGTGAGTACCGATCCCACAAGGACAGAAACCATTTTCGTTTATTAATTTATATTAAATGAAAACATTTCTGACCCTGGTGAGATTCGAACTCACTACCATTCGGAACTTTTGATCCAAAGGTAAGGCGCTCTTACCACTTAGCCACATAGGGGGTTTCCTTGTAAGCTTTGTCTATAAATAAATAAATATATTTCTATTCTATTCTATAGCTTTGTTCGCGATGGACAACCCGAACGTACCCAGAGGGAGAACGAATGCGCATTACAAAAACGAGCGTTCGCGGAGGTCGAATTTTTACCCTTCGAACACCCTCCGGATTTTTATTTCGGTGTTCACGCAGTACAGAAAAAGGATACTGAACGTGTTCGGGATACCCTCTCGACGTTCGAGGATTTTGTTTCGGATTTTAAGTTCGCACAGGCGCACAAAATATTTGGGAAGAATTTCTTGACATTCTGAGCATTATTATGTTCTTACTCCGTCCAATTCTTAGCCTAAAATATTGTTTTATTAAACAACTTGTAGATGTAGATTCTGGTATTTCAAGTTTTTAAATTATGTAAATTGTTGTATCATTTCAATATTCTTCAAATTTTAATATTTTTTATATTAAAGCTTTGCAGTTGTTTTTGTCAATGTTTTCTATTTAGTATGTTTATAAATAAGTAGGTACCCGTTCTAGTATTATTAACTTATTACTTTTCATTCTATATTCGATAATTATCTATTACGGTAGTATTACAATAATTTGTACAGTTTTTACTTAATTTCTTCTATCTAGATGAGCTTATAAGTACCTACATATTCTTGTGGTTTATTTTTAAGTTTAATTTATGAGTTCAATTAGTCTCTTATTAAATAAAATGGAACATAAGAAACACATCAAATTTATTGTGAAACTATTTCTTGCGTCTTGTTTTATTTCATTATTTTTGTGGTGTAACAAACCACAACAAAATGCCATAACCTATCAAATTCAATACATATATCAAAATTGGAAATAATTGCTTTACTAAATTATTCCTTCCTTCAGATAAAGCTCAACCCTCAGGAAGTTAAAGGTAATTTTTATATCTAAATAACAAGCTGCAATTTCCAAGTTACTCAACAATCTTTTACTCTCTAGAAAAATTTAAGTTGGATTTCGGCGTGGAAATACCAAATTATATTGTCGAAATAATAAAGACGCTAATCAAATTTCTAACTTCTAAGAAAGGCATTGAAAAGAAAGTTAAAACTTTGCCTATTGCTGTTGACATATTGTCTCTCTGTTGACATACAAATTTGTTGCATTTGCTTTTTTTGTTGACATTGATTTCAAAATAAGGAATAAGAAAGGGACAGTAAAAGGCTTCCTTCTCTAACCTTAATGTATGCAACCCGTCATTACATTACGAATCCAAAAATTGTTCGTGGAGCGAAAAACCTGAACATGCCCAGGATAAGTTTACATTGACGCCTGCGCCTTGGAAACTAATCCCGAACTTACTCTGAATACGTTCGGGTTATACAGCGTGAATACTACTTATATAACTTTATTATTCGTGCTCCGATTTTCAAGCCGATAAGAATGGCCGGCATGCATCCCAGATCTCAATACTATTGAGCATTTATGGGATGAATTAAAAAAGCTATTCGCCGTTATCCTAGGGCGCCAGAAAATTTGGTACAGCTATGGCCTTGGTACAGAAATATCGGGCTATTCCCCATGCAAGGATAACACATCTTTATTCGATGCTAAACAGATTGCGAGCAGTCGTTGCTGCAAGAGGTGGATATATCCGCTATATAGTTGTTTATTTTGTTGTTAATTTTGTTTTGTTTTTATTTTTAATTTTAATGCGTTTGATATTTTTAATTAAATAAATCTTCAAAGCAGTGTTTTTTATTTACAGCTCTTACAAGAAAAGAAATATTCGGGTAAGTCAAAAACAAAACGGTAGTAGTACTTTCAGGATAATACAAAAGGAGTATGAAACAAAATCAGCTCTCCAATTGTTCCACAGAATTTTTTTAAATTAGGAGGAAAAACAACGCTTCACCCCCGTATAATGCTATCTAAGCAAAAAATTTTTGTTACCGGAATAATAACAAACGACCTAAATACATGTACCTACAAACTGATGCAAGAATCTTGAAAATCGAAATACAACTAATAAATTTATAGATTGTCAAACTTAATCAAACATTTTTGGTGGCGGAATTTTGTGCAGGTGAGTGTATATGGTGCAGTATAACTGACAGTCTTTGAGAAACGTTATCACATTATTAAAGTTATTATTGTCACTAAGATTGGCTTTTAGATCTTCATCCAGTATATTTAGTCTTCGAGTGTTGGTGTATAGCTAGCACCCAACCAATAATAGGTATGTGTTTGACGGTTACAGAGCACTCCAAAGAGGATTGCTTTGACTCATTAGGTAACCATGAGTAAGACAGCAATTTTCAATTCTTAATCTTCTTACGACAACGTTGTCCCTTCTAAAAAGTGCTGGTACTGTTAAGGTACTATGGGTTGAATATCATGAAGGTTTTTTTTTTTTTTTTTTTTTTTTTTTTAACATCCCATTTATTTACAATCTGTAATAATGATTACAATAAGTAAATTGTTTAACAATTAAAAGAGACTTGCAGGAAACTGTCCAGTGACAATAACCTATAAAATCATAATTTTAGTACTTAACAAAATTATTTGTGACTAATAAATAAAACCCTATAAATAAAACTCTATAATAAATAAAATATTTTTGAAAATTTAAAATTTAAAATCTTGTTCGTAGATCGCTTGGAGTGTGGCGCTTTAGCCTTCTGTTTGCCTGGGGTCTCATTAGGTTCTTCGCTAGCCTGTTGGGGTGGTTTTGTAGTCGGATGTCGTATTTTTGGGCGTAACTGGCAATTTCTTCTTTGACAGTCTTCATTTGGAGATCACGATTAATGTGTTCATTGGGCATGTACCACGGTGCATTTGTGATAATGCGCAAGGTTTTCGATTGGAATCTCTCCAGGATGTCGATATTGGATCTCGACGCAGATCCCCACAGTTGGATACCATAGCTCCATATTGGCTTAATCACTGCCTTGTATACTAAAATTTTATTGTACAAACTCAGTTGTGACCTTTTTCCTATCAGCCAGTACATTTTATTGAGTTTCAGACCCAACTGTTTTCTTTTCGTGAATATGTGTTTCTTCCACGTTAATCTGCGGTCCAAGTGCATACCTAGGTATTTTACGTCATCCTTTTGTTGTAGTACTTGATTATTTATTGAGACGGTTGGGCACGTATCTTTTCGATTAGTGAACGTTATATGTACTGACTTGCTTTCGTTTACTTTAATTCGCCATGTTTGTAACCAGATATTTATACTGTCGAGATTTGTCTGGAGCAGTTGCGAGGCGATGTACGGGTTTGAGTGAGCTGCAATGATTGCTGTGTCATCTGCATATGTGGCTGTGATGATGTTTTGGCTTGTAGGAAGATCTGCTGTGTAGAGTAGGTAGAGAACTGGTCCAAGGACACTACCTTGAGGTACTCCAGCGTTGATTGGATATAAGTTCGTGCACTGATCTTTAACTTTTACAAGGAAATGGCGGTCGGAGAGATAGGACTTGAGGAATAGAAAGTAGTTGAGAGGAAGGACTTTTCTTATTTTGTATAGCAAGCCAGTGTGCCAGACTTTATCAAAAGCCTGCGAGACATCCAAAAAGGCTGCAGAGCAGTATTGCTTCTCTTCTAAGGCTTTGTTTATGGAATTGCAGACTCGATGAATTTGCTCGGTGGTAGCATGTTGTTGTCTAAATCCAAACTGGTGGTTGGGTATTAGCTGCTTTTCCACGAGGATTGGCTGTAATCTGTCTAGTAAGAGTTTTTCAAAAACCTTTGACATCACTGAAAGTAGACTGATAGGTCTATAGGACTTAACTTCTTCTACAGGCTTGCCTGGTTTGGGTATTAAGATGATTTGTGCCACTTTCCACAAAAGGGGATAGTAACCAGTTCTTAAGATTGCGTTAAAAATCTGTGTCAAATATTGCACGCCTTTCTTGGGAAGTTCTTTTAAAATTCTTGCAGTGATTAAGTCGAACCCTGGGGACTTTTTCGGATTCATATCTGTTTGGATTTTGTTGAAAACTTGTTTGGCTGTGAATTTCTCCAACGGTGCTTCTAGTTGGTATGGATATTCTAAATACAATTGAATATTATCTTCTGCATCAGAGTTGTTGTTTTGGGCATGTGGTTGGAACACTTCCTCCAGGTATTTGGCAAAGACTGTAGCTTTTTCATTGTTACTTTTAGCCCATCGTCCGTTACTGGCCCGGATAGGCGGATTAGAGAGTTGTGGTCTGTTAATGTTTCGTGTTGCCTTCCATAGCGAGTATTCGGAGGTTTCCGTAGCAGATAGATTTTGTAGATATCGTTTTATGTCGTTGTTTTTATTGTTGTTTAACAAAGTTTTTAGTCGCGCTGTAGCTTGGTTTAATCTATTTTTATCCTGGGGTGCACGGGTTCTTTGCCATACTTTCCTTAGTCTTCTTTTTTCTGCGATTTTTTCTTTTATTTCGTTGGGTAAATCTTTGTGTATGATTGTTCTTGGTTGTTTAGGTGTTGACTGCCAGCCAGCTTCCTGAATTATCCTATTTAATTGATTTACTGCTTCGTCAATTTCGCCATCCGATTTTAGTGGGATGTTTAGGTCCAGTCTCTCATCAAGGATAGCCCGGAATTTAATCCAATTGGTATATTTACTACTTAGATATGGTGGAGGTTGTATTTCGAGGATATTCGTAGATATCATGACCAAGACAGGAGAGTGGTCGGATGAAAGATCGAAACAAGATTGTGCTGTCTGGGATTCAAGTGGTATTCCTTTAGTCACACAGAAATCAACCAAATCTGGAATTTTGTTTGTGTCTGTGGGCCAGTATGTGGGTTCGCCAGTAGATATGTATTTAAGGTTGTTGGTTTCCATTGCCATGTATAATTGCCTACCTTTCGGAGTTATTAGCCTGGATCCCCAGTGAGTGTGTTTTGCGTTAATGAAGGTTTAAGCTTGATATTTTCCAGAAGTTTTGCCATACTAACAAGAACATTTGATTGACTGTTTGTTGTAAATCCACCCCAAGTTAAATACTTTCTATTAAAATTTAGAACGGGATGCATCTTTAGCTGCTTGATCTGCATTTTCATTTCTTGTGATATCTACGTGCGATGGAGTCCAAATAATGTTCACCAATACGTTTTTATCTTTTAATCGGTGACATGCGTTGTGGATACTTTGATTCAATGGATTTTGGGAGTAAATATTCTTGATAGATTTTAGAAAACTGGTCAGTCGTGCATAGAGGGAACCGAGAACTCAACAAAGTATGGATAGGAAGCAGAAATCTTATGCTGGCGGCCAAGAAAACTGAAGTTATAATCAAGGTCGGAGGGATAGACGGGTCCTGAACGCAGAAATAATTTCGCCTGCCCAAAAACAGAAGTACTTGGGGGTAATCCTAAATATAAGGCTTGTGGTGAGCATGTGAAATGCGTCGTTTGTTAGGCAGATGAAAGGACTTCGGTGCTGGCCAAAATTATACTTAACGTGGGAGCACCCAGAAATGTCAAAAGGAGAATTTTAAGTGGTCCACTCTACTATACTCTACGCAGCACCAGTATAGTAAAAAGCGGTTAACATCAAGAAATATAGGGAAATACTGAAGACAGTCTAAACAAAAACAGTACTAAGAGTAGAACGTACATATAGTTCAGCATCAAAGGTGGCTACCTGATGGTGAAGGAAACGGAGGAAATCTATGGGAATGATGAGCAGTAGAAAATGTTAGCTAGGAATGGCAGCTTAACGGAGTGGAAGAATAAACAAATGAGAATCTAGTGGTCTGGAGACGACGTTATTGCAGATAAATATTGCAGATTGGATAGGGTGAAAAAGTGGGGTGACAGAGATACTAATTATTTTTTCACCTAGATCCTAACAGGGTACGGCTTTCTTAGGGCATATATAAAAAGAATAGAAAATATTGCGCATATTCTGCTAGGGTCGATAATTACCAAAAACATGAACACAAAGTGATTTAATTTCACAATTTACTATGTCATTATTTTAAAAATTTGATAAAATCCTTTATAAAACGTATATTCAGTTTAAAAATGACAGACGAAGTAGTTTTCAATCCTAATAGTAAATTATTAATATTGAAAATATTAAAAATATTACTAAAAGATTTTTAAATTGAAAACTTATTGATATATTTTCCTGGTGACACCTCCAAGACTTCTACAATTTGCAAGTCAAATGGATGCTGCAGTGAAGACGAGAGGGAAGGAATTCTACATTATGCAATTCACATCCCCCGTCTGCAGCTGGTAAGGTTCCAACGGAAAAATGCACCTAGTTACTCTACGGAGTAATACGACAATAAAATAAAAATGTATACCATTTTTATTCAGTTGCAATGCGAAGGCAAAACAATCTTACTTTTCAATTAGAATAGGAGTGCAGTCCAGTCCCTTGAATGACGATTTTCGGCTCTTATTGGAGCCTTCATCGGAAGGAACGTAGGCACTGTTCTCCATATTTTAACTGATTCGTATCGAGAGGTTTTCCCACCCACTGCAACTGAAGTGATGATAGTAGGTGGCTAGCGCCATCTGGCATTGAAAGACGAAGTAGTTTTCAATCCTAATAGTAAATTATTAATATTGAAAATATTAAAAATATTACTAAAAGATTTTTAAATTGAAAACTTATTGATACATTTTCCTGGTGACACCTCCAAGACTTCTACAATTTGCAAGTCAAATGGATGCTGCAGTGAAGACGAGAGGGAAGGAATTCTACATTATGCAATTCACATCCCCCGTCTGCAGCTGGTAAAGTTCCAACGGAAAAATGCACCTAGTTACTCTACGGAGAAATACGACAATAAAATAAAAATATATTCCATTTTTATTCAGTTGCAATGCGAAGGCAAAACAATCTTACTTTTCAATTAGAATACGGAGTGCAGTCCAGTCCCTTGAATCGCGATTTTCGGCTCTTATTGGAGCCTTCATCGGAAGGAACGTAGGCACTGTTCTCCATATTTTAACTGATTCGTATCGAGAGGTTTTCCCACCCATTGCAACTGAAGTGATGATAGTAGGTGGCTAGCGCCATCTGGCATTGAAAGATGAAGTAGCTTTCAATCCTAATAGTAAATTATTAATATTGAAAATATTAAAATATTACTAAAAGATTTTTAAATTCAAAACTTATTGGTACACTTTCCTGGTGACACCTCCAAGACTTCTACAATTTGCAAGTCAAATGGATGCTGCAGTGAAGACGAGAGGGAAGGAATTCTACACTATGCAATTCACATCCCCCGTCTGCAGCTGGTAAAGTTCCAACGGAAAAATGCACCTAGTTACTCTACGGAGTAATACGACAATAAAATAAAAATGTATACCATTTTTATTCAGTTGCAATGCGAAGGCAAAACAATCTTACTTTTCAATTAGAATACGGAGTGCAGTCCAGTCCCTTGAATCGCGATTTTCGGCTCTTATTGGAGCCTTCATCGGAAGGAACGTAGGCACTGTTCTCCATATTTTAACTGATTCGTATCGAGAGGTTTTCCCACCCATTGCAACTGAAGTGATGATAGTAGCTGGCTAGCGCCATCTGGCATTGAAAGGCGAAGTAGTTTTCAATCCTAATAGTAAATTATTAATATTGAAAATACTAAAAATATTACTAAAAGATTTTTAAATTGAAAACTTATTGGTACACTTTCCTGGTGACACCTCCAAGACTTCTACAATTTGCAAGTCAAATGGATGCTGCAGTGAAGACGAGAGGGAAGGAATTCTACACTATGCAATTGACATATTGCCAGTTGACAGTTTGACAGTTGTAAATCCCTCCAGTAGTTAATGAATAGGATCAGAGGAATAAGTTAGACATATTAGGGATTTTAACTATTTATAATGGGAAATAAGCCACAATATTATTAAAAAATGATTTTTATTAACGTTTCGACGCCAAAATTGTAAAAATGCCACAAGAAAATAGCTTCAGAACAACATATTATGGGCTTTCAATAAACATTAAGAAAACAAAATATACAGTGAGCACGTAAAGGTTGGAATAAATTCATTTTCTCGAGAATGGTCGATTTTGGAAGAAAATCCCGAAACAGGTAAATTTTTTTTTTTACATTGCGACTTGCTGGCATATGTATCATACTAGTGACGTCACCCATCTGGGCGTGATGACGTCATCTATAATTTTTTTAAATGAGAATAGGGGTCGTGTGATAGCTCATTTGAAAGGTAATTCAATTCTCTATTCAGTAATATAAACATTAAAATATTTATTTATACAGAGTGCCCAAAAAAAAATTTGAATTAAATTTATTGACATAAAAAGGAGAATGTGTGTAATTTATTTAACTCAAAATACTTTTTTACTACTATCAGAAAACAGGAAATAATGTTTATTTGACAAATAAATATTGTTTTTTCCTTAAATTCAATATTAAAGCCGCAACCCACCTTCCCCTTGACAGTTTCAACATTTAATTTATGCGAAAAGCAATTATTATTTTTCAAATAAACATTTTTTTTTGTTTTCTGAGAGCAGGAAAATGTATTTTGGACTAAATAATTTACATGCATTCTTCTTTTTATGTCAATAAGTTTAATTAAAAAAATGTTTTTTTGTACACCCTGTATAAATAATTATGTAAATGTTTATATCACTGAATAGAGAATTAAATTACCTTTCAAATGAGCTATCACACGACCCCTATTCCCATTTAAAAAAATCATCGATGACGTCATCACGCCCAGATGGGTGACGTCACTAGTATGGTATATATGCAGAAAAGTCGTAATTTAAAAACAAAAATTGACCTGTTTCGGGATTTTTTTCCAAAATGGTCCATTCTTGAGAAAATGAATTTATTCCAACCTTTACGTGCTCTCTGTATGATAATATCTAAGAGGAAACAGCAATTTGGACACATCAGTTTGAACGTTTAACAAACAGAAAGAGTAAATACATACACCTACCTTGGTACGAACGTCAATGAAGATTGGAACCATTCCCCAGGAATCAAGGGTAGGATAGAGAAAGCAAGATCTACGTTTCAAAAAATGGCTAACTATTCAAACCTCATGATTTATCAATACCAATAAAAATCAAGTTACTACGATGTTATGTATATTTCCTATACTGTTATACGGAGTTGAGTCGTGGAATCTCACAGACAACACCAGCAAGAAAATTGAGGCACTCAAAATGTGGCGTTATGGTCGATTCCTGAGAATAGCTTATACAGACCACGTTACTAATCAGGACAGCGAAAGATATGGACTGCTGCAACTGAGTTTACAGGGAAATGTAGAAGAAAAACGGCGACCAGGAGCTTAAGAGGTGCTGATGTGGGATCAGACCACATGCTAATCAATGCGAGACTAAGAATGAAATTAGTCAGAGGTAAAAACTAAAAAATCAGCAGAAGGAAAAAGTACAACGTTGATGCCCTAAAACCAGAATGTATAAGAAATAAATTCAGTGAGAAACTGGCAATTAACCGAACAGTATCACAACAAACTGGAGAGTCAGTCGAAGAAACATGGAAATATTTTAAAGAAGTCATGATGAATACAGCAAAAGAAACAATCGGATTAAAAAGAAGACAAAATAAAAAATGGATTACCAAAGCTACTCTACTACTGATAGAAGAAAGAAAAAAAAATCAAAGAAGAAATTCTACAAAGGAAGGATCGGAAGAAGAGAGGGCACTTGAAAGGAAATACAAGGCAAAAAACGCAGAAGTAAAAAAACAAGCCAGAAAAGATCAAAGAAATTATAAAAATGAGATGCTAAATATATCAGAAGAAGCAGCCAAAGAAAACGACTTACGAACACAATATACAATCATACGAAACTTAACAGGAAAAGCACAACGAAATATACGATAAATAAAGGATAAAGAAGGAAATAGAATAAAAAATGAGAAAGAAATAATACAAATATGGAAGGAATACTTCGAGGAGGTAAGCGTGAAATAACTCAAATCATAGAAGATGAAGTAGAATCACGATAACTAGAAGTGAATACTGGAGAAATTACAAGGGATGAAATTGGAAACACCCTAAAACTACTAAAAAATTGCAAAGCCGCAGGAATCGACATTATACCCATTCATATAATAAAAGCAGACACCGAGCAGTCAGTAGAGATGCTACATACACTTTTGAATAAAATATGGACGGACGAAGAATTGCCAAAGGAGTGGAAAGAGGGATTGATTATAAAAATACCCAAAAAAGGAGACCTGAGCAAATGCAACAATTGGCGTGCAATAACACTACTAAGTGCCACATCCAAAGTGCTGACCAAAATAATATTGGAAAGATTAAAGCCGGAACTAGATAAAAAACTGAGAAACAACCAAGCAGGCTTCCGTTCCAACAATTCCACTACTGATCACATCTGCACCCTTAGAATTATCTTGGAACAAACAAATGAGTGATTAAAGATATATATTTGAGTTTTATCGACTTTGAAAAGGCCTTTGACGGTGTAAATAGGGCACAGATGTGGAAAATCCTTAGATTATATGGGATACCACTAAAAATCATAAACTTTATTAAACTCTTCTACGAAGGATACAAACCCAAACTAGAACATTCAGGTGAAGTAACAGAAGAAATATCCGTAGAAAGTGGAGTCAAACATGGTTGTGTATTATCCCCTACCCTATTCCTTATTATGATAGATTGGGTAATGAGAAAAGTAATCGACGGTCGAACAGGCATCAGGTGGAACCTTTTCAAACAGTTAGAAGATCTCGAATTTGCAGATGACATCTGCCTGATAACTGAACACCGAAATCATACGCAAGTAAAAATTAACAAATTGGCACAGTACTCCGACACGATCGGATTTCGAATAAACACAGAAAAAACTAAACTTCTAAAAAATAATAACCATCCAAATAATAAAATAATGAGAAACGGTAAAGAAGTAGAAGAAGTAGACAAGTTCACATATCTGGGATCTGTCATGGAAAGGAGCGGGGGGTGCAAAAAGGATATAGAGACGAGAATAACAAAGGCGCAACACGCATTCAACGCTTTAAATAGAATTTGGCAAACAAACGAAATATCGGAAACAACAAAAATTATAATCTTTAATAGTTGCATTAAAAGCAATATACTGCTCTATGGAGCAGAAACATGGAAACAGGACGAAAATACAACTAAAAAACTACAAACATTTGTAAACAAATCTCTAAGAAAAATCCTGAAAATATATTGGCCAAACAAAATAACTAATACAGAACTATGGGAAAGGACAAAGCAAACTAACATATCTACTACAGTCAAGGGAAAAAAATGGAAATGGATCGGCCACACTTTGAGCAAAGACCAAAGCAGCATAGCGGAGACAACAAGCACTTGAATGCCAACCAGAGGGGAAAAGAAAGAGGGGCAGACCAGACAACAGCTGGAAAAGAACAACAACGAGAGAACTCGAAAAAATTGGACAAAGATGGGGCGAAGTCAAAAAGAGAGCAAAAGATAGAAGACAGTGGAGGGAATTAGTTCACAATTTATCCAGAGAATAAAAACAAAAGAAGATGCGCTGTCCCGGCCAGACAGCAATCTTACACTTTTGGCCAAAACACGTATAAGCGCCCAATTCTCCACAAGGAGGGATGGAACGAGAAAGAGAGAGAGAGAGAGAGAGATATTGTTATACGGAGTTGAGTCGTTGACTCTCACAGACGACACCAGCAAGAAAATTGAGGCACTCAAAATGTGGCTTTATGGTCGAATCCTGAAAATGGCTTATACAGACCGCGTTACTAATCAGGACAGCGAAAGATATGGACTGCTGCAACTGAGTTTACAGGGAAATGTAGAAGAAAAACGGCGACCAGGAAGGCGAAGGTTTTCGTGGCTGAAAAATCTACGTACGTGGTTCAACACGACAACCACAAACCATTTCAGAGCAGCAGCATGCAAAGTATAGATTTCCATGATGGTCGCCAACATTCGAAATGGATAGGCACTACAAGAAGAAGAAGAACTTAAAAATCTCTTAAAGGGCTACATCACAGAATAATTTAGAACTAAAGAGTTCATCATCAGTGCGCTGTTAACAGGTTTTTACATGTTTGAGAAACCAAAATATAGCGGTGAAAACAATTTAAATGTTGTAAAGTTATAAAAAATTTAGGTATATGTTTATATGAAATTAAGTGTGATGTTCAAAATAATCCTACGTTGAACACCAAGCAACACAGGAACACTCACAATACGTAGGTTTCTCGTCCAGAGGGAAAATGCTCACATTACGGACTGTAATAATAGCATCTCCGTAATGTGATCCCAATGAACGAGCAACCCACGTGTTGTGGAATTCCTGTGTTGCCTTATAATAATAATAATAATAATAATAATAACAACAACAAGAACAACAACCACAAGCGAGCCACACAACAGCAAGAGCTCCACTCGCTGAAGGTGCTGCGCTGGAACATCAGCCGGCGCTCACTCAAGCGGGACGACCGAGGCAGCGCATGAAATGGACTGTGTCCATCAACGAAAGCATTTTGCGCTTCTATTATAAGGTGACCAACCTCGGTCAAGAAACGATCGGCTACAGACAACAGCTGTATGCCGAATTTTGCAGGGAGTACCCAGATATTCAAGTATCGGAGCAAAGAGTATCAGATCAATACCGGGTAATCATAAGAAACAACCTTATCCCAGAGACTAGACGCAATACGATCAAAAGCGAAGTCGAACGGGAGATTAATAACCAAGAGCAAGTTTTAGATCAAGTCCCTAATGAAATCCTTGATGAGCAGATTCCTGAGATTCCCATACCAGAAACTCAACCTGACAATACACAGCAGGAAAACAACGAGTTGCGCGATAGTCTAGAAAGCGAAATGGCTCGTGCCGTACAAGAGTTTAATGGAACAAATCCACTTAGCAGACCACCGCTACCACGAATAAACTCTTGTAAGAAACTAGGTGCGCTGTTACAAATTGTGAATACTGAAGTCCTACCCAATTATGTCGTAGAAGCCCACACATTGGAATATCTGCATATGCTAATCTACTGTGCAGCAACAGCAATTGCCAATGTAATGGGCGTTAAGATCAGAACACGACGGGGTACTAATAACGGAAGGACTGGTAACAGAATTGCACCCTGGGAAAAAAGACTTCTCGGAAAAATTGAATTACTGCGTAGGGATATTGGTCAAGTCACAGAATATATAAGAGGTGTAACAAGTAGAAAAGTCATTAAGAGAGCTGAAGAAATAATCCGGAGCACTGCAAGACACTCGAGATACGATCCAGAAAATAACACAGCTCAACAGTGTCTGGATACATTAAAACAAAAACTCTCCGTCTATTCAGGACGAAATAAGAAGGTATAAAGTTAGAAACAACCGAAAATGTGACAATGCACTTTTTGAGAACTCTGAGAAGGCGTTTTACCGAAAACTCAATTCCACCGTAGAAAGTGTCGACAAGTCTTACCCAAGCCAAGAAGAAATTCATGAGTTTTGGGGAAATCAACTTTCCACACCAGCTGCTCTTAACAACAATGCTGGCTGGATAGAAGATACGACGCGCAACTGTCACCACTACGTCACTGCTAACTACGAACCATTCACGACTGAAGAAGTCTCAAATGTCATCAAAGAGCTTCATAACTGGAAATCTCCTGGACCAGACGGAGTTCAGAACTTTTGGCTTAAAAAGTTTTGGAGTATTCATGAGTGCTTATCAACATTAATTAATCATGTTATTTCTAATCCGCAGGAATTACCTTCATTTCTAACTCAGGGAACTACTTATTTAATACCCAAGGATCAAAATAACACCCAAGATCCATCCAAGTACCGCCCAATTACTTGTCTTCCAACTTTGTATAAATTGGTCACATCCTGTGTAACCCGGCGTATCTACCAACACTGTGCTCTAAACAATATCATAGAGCCTCAACAGAAAGGATGCGCTAAGGGTTCCATGGGTTGCAAAGAACAGCTTATCATCGACTCAGTCATTTCTAACCAGGCATTCACTAAAAAAAGGAACCTTTTTACTGCTTTTATTGACTATAAAAAGGCCTTTGATTCAGTACCGCATGAATGGCTAATAGATATATTGAAAATATACAAAGTCGATGATAATATAGTGACCTTTTTAAGGCATATAATGAGAGATTGGAAGACTAAAATTCACCTCCAAATACCTGGTGAAAACAATATCGAAACCGAAAATATCGCAATCCACCGGGGCCTGTTTCAAGGAGACTCGTTGAGTCCACTGTGGTTCTGTTTAGCTTTGAACCCCCTTTCCCAACTATTGAACTCCACTGATTCAGGTTTTAGCATTAAAAGCAATAATACTGCAGTAGCGAAGCTCAATCATCTGTTGTATATGGATGATTTGAAATTAATGGCTTCCACTCGAGAACACCTAGAAGAGATGCTAAAAACTGTAGAAACATTCTCTAATGATATTAGTATGCAGTTCGGTCTAGACAAGTGCCGTGTTTTGAATATAGTCAGAGGAAAGGTACAGCCCGGTGGATTCGATATGCAAAATGGCCAGAACATCGAGGCCATGGGCGATAACGATATGTACAAATATCTTGGAGTAAAGCAGGCGCGGAAAATTGACCATAAGCAAATGAAAACTGAGATAACAACTGAGTTTATAAGAAGGGTAAAACAACTGCTTCGTTCACAGCTTAACAGTAAAAATTTGTTTAAGGCACTGAACACCTACTCTTGTTCCGCGCTTAGCTATTCATTTGGTATTGTTAAGTGGACAAAAACGGATATAGAAAATCTTCAGCGAAAAGTACGAACACACCTCACAAAGGCACAAAAACACCACCCTAAAAGTGCAGTAGAACGAACGACATTACCCCGGTATTTAGGAGGAAGAGGACTTATGGATATAGGTGAGCAATTAGATAAACAGATTGCTAATTTAAGAACTTATTTTCAGATGCAAGCTGAGACATCTACTCTACACCGCGCAATTTGCGCAGTAGATGACACAACACCGATCAAACTGAGGGAACCAGAAATGCGCATAAACCACCTTACTAAGGACGAAAAACTGCGCACCTGGATGGGTAAACCTCTGCAGGGGCGACATCCCAATGAGGTCAGCCAAGACTATGTCGACAATACAGCGTCGAGCTATTGGCTGACATCAGGAAAGATGTTCCCTGAAACGGAGGGGTCATTACTGGCCATTCAGGATCAGGTTATACCAACCAGAAATTACCTGAAATATATCGTCAAAGACCCTCAGGTTCAAAACGACAGATGCCGATATGGATGTCAAGCCCAAGAAACCATCCAACATATTACAGGGGGCTGCCAGGCATTTGCTGCAACTGAATACAAGGAACGGCATGACGCAGTGGGAAAAATCCTTCATCAAGAGATAGCTAACAAGCTGGGACTTCTCCAAACGGACCATCTCCCATATTATCAATACGTCCCTGAGAGTATGCTTGAGGATGGCAACTACAAGCTATACTGGGACCGCAGTGTGCTCACAGACCAAACAGTGGCACATAATAGACCAGATCTCGTACTAGTTAATAAATTAACAAGACAAACAACACTAATTGATGTGGCGATACCTAACAACAATAATCTACGTAGTAAATTTACTGAAAAGATCGCTAAGTATAGAGATCTGGAAATTCAAATACGGAGACAATGGAGAATGCAAAGTACCCAGACGATACCTATTGTTATGTCTACTACTGGAGTCATTCCGAAGACCCTCCTCGAAAGCATAAAAAAGCTGGGTCTCAATGAACATATTTATAAGACCATGCAGAAAGCTGTACTACTTGCGACGGCCAGAAGCGTAAGAAAATTTTTGGGAGATACACCTGCATTCCAAGTCACCTAGGACTCGATAACACGGAAAGAGCCCCACCAGAGCTCAATCCTTTTGATACCGTAGGTATCTGGGATGAGTCAATTTTCCCCTCAGAGGGAGTGTGAGCCGTATGGCTAAATCTGGATAATAATAATAAGCGTCGTAATAGCATCGAACTACTGGTTGACATCAGGAAAGATGTTCCCTGAAACGGAGGGGTCATTACTGGCCATTCAGGATCAGGTTATACCAACCAGAAATTACCTGAAATATATCATCAAAGACCCTCAGGTTCAAAACGACAGATGCCGATAGGGATGTCAAGCCCAAGAAACCATCCAACATCTTATAGGGGGCTGCCAGGCATTTGCTGCAACTGAATACAAGGAACGGCATGATGCAGTGGGAAAAATCCTTCATCAAGGGATAGCTATCAAGCTGGAACTTCTCCAAACAGACCACCTCCCGTATTATCAATATGTCCCTGAGAGTATGCTTGAGGATGGCAACTACAAGCTATACTGGGACCGCACTGTGCTCACAGACCAAACAGTGGCACATAATAGACCAGATCTCGTACTAGTTAATAAATTAACAAGACAAACAACACTAATTGATGTGGCGATACCTAACAACAATAATCTACGTAGTAAATTTACTGAAAAGATCGCCAAATACAGAGATCTAGAAATTCAAATACGAAGACAATGGAAAATGCAAAGTACCCAGACGATACCGATTATTATTTCTACTACTGGAGTCATTCCAAAGACCCTCCTCGAAAGCATAAAAAAGCTGGGTCTGAATGAACATCTTTATAAGACCATGCAGAAAGCTGTACTACTCGCGACGGCCAGATGCGTACGAAAATTTCTAGGAGATACACCTGCATTCCAAGTCACCTAGGGCTCGATAACACGGAAAGAGTCCCACCAGAGCTCAATCCTTTTGATACCTTAGGTATCTGGGATGAGTCAATTTTCCCCTTAGAGGGAGTGTGAGCCGTATGGCTAAATCTGGATAATAATAATAATAAATAAGAGATCTAGAAATTCAAATACGAAGGCAATGGAGAATGCAAAGTACCCAGACGATACCTATTGTTATGTCTACTACTGGAGTCATTCCGAAGAACCTCCTCGAAAGCATAAAAAGGCTGGGTCTAAATGAACATCTTTACAAGACCATGCAGAAAGCTGTACTACTCGCAACGGCCAGATGTGTACGAAAGTTTTTGGGAGATACACCTGCATACCAAGTCACCTAGGGCTCGATAACACGGAAAGAGTCCCACCAGAGCTCAATCCTTTTGATACCGTAGGTATCTGGGATGAGTCAATTTTCCCCTTAGAGGGAGTGTGAGCCGTATGGCTATATCTGGATAATAATAACCTGTGGGAGTTTTTTGGTCAGTTCTTCTATCAGGCGCGGCCCCCTGCGAATGGGGGATGCTTTCTGGGTATTCGTAGCGCCAGTACCCAGAGAGTAGCAGGGATACTTACTGTGGAACAAAAACTGACACCTGGCAGTAGGTATAAAATGCACACCCATTAATATGGAGAATTATGGTTTATGTTTAGGATCGCTGCCTGGGGATCGCCAGGGCACGTCTGGAGCCGGCGCTGGACGTGACAGCATGCGGGACGTCGGTGGCAGGGTGTTGAGGAGGCGGGCCCCTGTCACACAAACAGCTACAGCCCAACAATAACAACAACCACAAGCGAGCCAAAAAACAGCAAGAGCTCCACTCGCTGAAGGTGCTGCGCTGGAACATCAGCCGGCGCTCACTCAAGCGGGACGACCGAGGCAGCGCATGAAATGGACTGTGTCCATTAACGAAAGCATTTTGCGCTTCTATTTTAAGGTGACAAACCTCGGTCAAGAAACTATCAGCTACAGACAACAGCTGTATGCCGACTTCTGCAGGGAGTACCCAGATATTCAAGTATCGGAGCAAAGAGTATCAGATCAATACCGGGTAATCATAAGAAACAACCTTATCCCAGAGACTAGACGCAATACGATCAAAAGCGAAGTCGAACGGGAAATTAATAACCAAGAGCTAGTTATAGATCAAGTCCCTAATGCAATTCTTGATGAGCAGATTCCTGAGATTCCTATAGCAGAAACTCAACCTGACAATACAGAGCAGGAAAACAACGAGTTGCGCGATAGTCTAGCAAACGAAATGGCTCGTGCTGTACAAGAGTTTAATGGAGCAAATCCACTTAGCAGACCACCGCTACCACGAATAAACTCTTGTAAGAAACTAGGTGCGCTGTTACAAATTGTGAACACTGAAGTCCTACCCAACTATGTCGTAGAAGCCCACTCATTGGAGTAACTGCATACGCTAATCTACTGTGCAGCAACAGCAATTGCTAATGTAATGGGCGATAAGATCAGAACACGACGGGGTACTAATAACGGAAGGACTTGTAACAGAACTGCTCCTTGGGAAAAAAGACTTCTCGGAAAAATTGAATTACTGCGTAGGGATATTGGTCAAGTAACAGAATATATAAGAGGTGTAACAAGTAGAAAAGTCATTAAGAGAGCTGAAGAAATAATGCGGAGCACTGCAAGATACGCGAGATACGATCCAGAAAATAACACAGCCCAACAGTGTCTGGATACATTAAAACAGAAACTCTCCATCTATTCAGGTCGATTAAGAAGGTATAAAGTTAGTAACAACCGAAGATGTGACAATGCACTTTTTGAGAACTCTGAGAAGGCGTTCTACCGAAAACTCAATTCCACCGTAGAAAGTGTCGACAAGTCTTACCCAAGCCTAGAAGAGATTCATGAGTTTTGGGGAAATCAACTTTCCACACCAGCTGCTCTTAACAACAATGCTGGCTGGATAGAAGATACGACGCACAACAGTCGCCACTATGTTACAGCTAATTACGAACCATTCAATACCGATGAGGTCTCAAATATCATCAAAGAGCTTCATAACTGGAAATCTCCTGGACCAGACGGAGTTCAGAACTTCTGGCTTAAGAAGTTTTGGGGTGCTCATGAGTGCTTGTCAACATTAATTAATCATGTTGTTTCTAACCCGCAGGAAATACCATCATTTCTAACTCAGGCAACCACTTATTTAATATTGAAGGATCAAAATAACACCCAAGATCCAGCCAAGTACCGCCCAATTACTTGTCTTCCAACTTTGTATAAGTTGGTTACATCCTGTATAACCCGGCGTATCTACCAACACTGTGCTCTAAACAATATCATAGAGCCTCAACAGAAAGGATGCGCTAAGGGTTCTATGGGTTGCAAAGAACAACTGATCATCGACTCAGTCATTTCTAACCAGGCATTCACCAAAAAAAGGAACCTCTTTACTGCTTTTATTGACTACAAAAAGGCCTTTGATTCAGTGCCGCATGAATGGCTTATAGATATATTGAGAATATACAAAGTCGATGATAATATAGTGACTTTTTTAAGGCATATAATGACAAGTTGGAAGACTAAAATTCACCTCCAAATACCTGGTGAAAACAATATAGAAACGGAAAATATCGCAATCAACCGGGGCCTGTTTCATGGAGACTCGCTGAGTCCATTATGGTTCTGTTTGGCTATGAACCCTCTATCACAGCTATTAAATTCCACTGACTCAGGTTTTAGCATTAAAAACAACAATACTGTAGTAGCGAGGCTTAATCATCTGTTGTATATGGATGATTTGAAATTAATGGCTTCTACTCGAGACAACCTAGAAGAAATGCTAAAAACAGTAGAAACATTCTCTAATGATATTAATATGCAATTTGGACTAGACAAGTGCCGCGTTTTAAATATAGTCAGAGGAAAGATACAGCCCGGTGGATTCGATATGCAAAATGGCCAGAACATCGAGGCCATGGGTGAAAACGATATATACAAATATCTTGGAGTAAAGCAGGCGCAGAAAATTGACCATAAGCAAATGAAAACTGAGATAACTACTGAGTTTATACAAAGGATAAAACAGCTGCTTCGTTCACAGCTTAACAGTAAAAATTTGTTTAAAGCACTAAACACCTACGCTTGTTCCGCGCTTAACTATTCATTTGGTATTGTTAAGTGGACAAAAACAGATATAGAAAATCTTCAGCGAAAAGTACGAACACACCTCACAAAGGCACAAAATCACCATCCTAAAAGTGCAGTAGAAAGAACGACATTACCACGGAGTCTAGGAGGAATATGGATATAGGTGAGCAATTAGATAAACAAATTGCTAATTTAAGATCTTATTTTCAGATGCAAGCTGAGACATCTACTCTACATCGCGCTATTTGCGCAGTAGATGACACAACACCGATCAAACTGAGGGAACCAGAAATGCGCATAAACCACCTCACTAAAGACGAAAAAATGCGCACCTGGATGGGTAAACCTCTGCACGGGCGACATCCCAATGAGGTCAGCCAAGACTATGTCGACAATACAGCGTCGAACTATTGGTTAACATCAGGAAAGATGTTCCCTGAAACGGAGGGTTCATTACTGGTCATTCAGGATCAGGTTATACCAGCCAGAAATTACCTGAAATATATCATCAAAGACCCTCAGGTTAAAAACGACAGATGCCGATATCGATGTCAAGCTCAAGAAACCATCCAACATCTTACAGGGGGCTGCCAGGCATTTGCTGCAACTGAATACAAGGAACGGCATGACGCAGTGGGAAAAATCCTCCATCAAGAGATAGCTATCAAGCTGGGACTTCTCCAAACGGACCATCTCCCGTATTATCAATACGTCCCCGAGAGTATGCTTGAGGATGGCAACTACAAGCTATACTGGGACCGCACTGTGCTCACAGACCAAACAGTGGCACATAATAGACCAGATCTCGTACTAGTTAATAAATTAACAAGACAAACAACACTAATTGATGTGGCGATACCTAACAACAATAATCTACGTAGTAAATTTACTGAAAAGATCGCCAAGTACAGAGATCTGGAAATTCAAATACGAAGGCAATGGAGAATGCAAAGTACCCAGACGATACCGATTATTAGGTCTACTACTGGAGTCATTCCGAAGACCCTCCTCGAAAGCATAAAAAAGCTCGGTCTAAATGAACACCTTTATAAGACCATGCAGAAAGCTGTACTACTCGCGACGGCCAGATGCGTACGAAAATTTCTGGGAGAAACTCCAGCATACCAAGTCACCTAGGGCTCGATAACACGGAAAGAGTCCCACCAGAGCTCAATCCTTTTGATACCGTAGGTATCTGGGATGAGTCAATTTTCCCCTTAGAGGGAGTGTGAGCCGTATGGCTAAGTCTGGATAATAATAATAATAATGCCCTTTTTGAGACTGCTGAGAAGGCGTTCTATCGAAAACTCAATTCCACCGTAGAAAATCTCGATAAGTCTTATCCAAGCCAAGAAGAAATTCATGAGTTTTGGGGAAATCAACTTTCCACACCAGCTGTTCTTAACAACAATGCTGGATGGATAGAAGATACGGCACAGAACTGCCAACACTACACTACTACTCTATATGAACCCTTCACCACTGAAGAAGTCTCAAATATCATTAAAGAGCTTCATAACTGGAAATCTCCTGGACCAGACGGAGTTCAAAACTTTTGGCTCAAGAAGTTTTGGAGTGCTCATGAATGCTTATCAACACTAATTAATTATGTTATTTCTAATCCGCAGGATATACCATCATTCCTAATTCAGGGAACCACTTATTTAATACAGAAGGATCAAAATAACACCCAAGATCCAGCAAAATACCGCCCAATTACTTGTCTTCCAACTTTGTATAAATTGGTCACATCCTGTGTAGCCAGGCGTATCTACCAACACTGTGCTCTGAACAATATCATAGAGCCTCAACAGAAAGGATGCGCTAAGGGTTCCATGGGTTGCAAAGAACAACTCATCATCGACTCAGTCATTTCTAACCAAGCATATTCCAAAAAGAAGAACCTATTTACTGCTTTTATTGATTACAAGAAGGTATTTGATTCAGTGCCGCATGAATGGCTTATAGATATATTGAGAATATATAAAGTCGATGATAATATAGTGACCTTTTTACAACATATAATGACAGAGTGGAAAACTAGAATTCACCTTCAAATACCTGGTGAAAGTAACATCGAAACTGAAAATATCGCAATCAGCCGGGGCTTGTTTCAAGGAGATTCGTTGAGCCCTGTGTGGTTCTGTCTAGCTGTGAACCCACTATCTCAGCTATTGAACTCCACAGATGCAGGTTTTAGCATCAAAAATAACAACAATGTGGTGGCGAAGCTTAATCATTTATTGTACATGGATGATTGAAATTAATGGCTTCCACTCGAAACCAACTCGACGAGATGCTAAAAACTGTAGAAACTTTTTCTAATGATATTACTACGCACTTCGGACTAGACAAGCGCCGTATTTTAAATATAGTCAGAGGAAAAGTACAGCCCGGAGGATTCGATATGCAAAATGGCCAGAACGTCGAGGCCATGGGTGAAGAAGATATGTATAAATATCTTGGAGTAAAGCAAGCGCGGAAAATTGTCCATAAACAAATGAAAACAGAGGTAACTACTGAGTTTATACGAAGGGTAAAACAGCTGCTTCGCTCACACCTTAACAGTAGAAATTTGTTTAAGGCACTAAACACCTACGCATGTTCCGCGCTTAGCTACTCATTTGGTATTGTTAAGTGGACAAAAACAGATATAGAAGCTCTTCAGCGAAAAGTATGAACACACCTCACAAAAGCACAAAAACACCATCCTAAAAGTGCAGTAGAAAGAACAACATTACCACGGAATCTAGGAGGAAGAGGACTTATGGATATAGGTGAGCAATTAGATAAACAAATTGCTAATTTAAGAACTTATTTTCAGATGCAGGCTGAGACATCTACTCTACATCGCGGTATCTGCGCAGTAGATGACACAACACCGGTCAAACTGAGGGAACCAGAAATGCGCATAAACCACCTTACTAAGGACGAAAAAGTGCGCGCCTGGATGGGTAAACCTCTGCACAGGCGACATCCCAATGAGGTCAGCCAAGATAATGTCGACAATATGGCGTCGAACTACTGGTTGACATCAGGAAAGATGTTCCCTGAAACGGAGGGTTCATTACTGGCCATTCAGGATCAGGTTATAGTAACCAGAAATTACCTGAAATATATCATCAAAGACCCTAAGGTTCAAAACGACAAATGCCGATATGGATGTCAAGCCCAAGAAACCATCCAACATCTTACAGGGGGCTACCAGGCATTTGCTGCAACTGAATACAAGGAACGGCATGATGTAGTGGGAAAAATCCTTCATCAAGAGATAGCTATCAAGCTGGGACTTCTCCAAACAGACCATCTCCTGTATTATCAATACGTCCCTGAGAGTATGCTTGAGAATGGCAACTACAAGCTATACTGGGACCGCACTGTGCTCACAGACCAAACAGTGGCACATAATAGACCAGATAGACCAGATACTAGTTAATAAATTAACAAGACAAACAACACTAATTGATGTGGCGATACCTAACAACAATAATCTACGTAGTAAATTTACTGAAAAGATCGCCAAATACAGAGATCTAGAAATTCAAATACGAAGGCAATGGAAAATGCAAAGTACCGAGACGATACCGATTATTATTTCTACTACTGGAGTCATTCCGAAGACCCTCCTCGAAAGCATAAAAAGCTGGGTCTGAATGAACATCTTTATAAGACCATGCAGAAAGCTGTACTACTCGCGACCACGAGATGCGTACGAAAATTTCTGGGAGACACACCTGCATTCTAAGTCACCTAGGGCTCGATAACATGGAAAGAGTCCCACCAGAGCTCAATCCTTTTGATACCTTAGATATCTGGGATGAGCCAATTTTCCCCTTAGAGGGAGGGTGAGCCGTATGGCTAAATTTGAATAATAATCAGAATTGGAACAATAATAATAAAGTTTCGCTCACACCTTGAGAGTAGAAATTTGTTTAAGGCACTAAACACCTACGCATGTTCCGCGCGTAGTTACTTATTTGGTATTGTTAAGTGGACAAAAACAGATATAGAAGCTCTTCAGCGAAGAGTACGAACACACCTCACAAAGGCACAAAAACACCATCCTCAAAGTGCAGTAGAAAGAACAACATTACCACGGAATCTAGGAGGAAGAGGACTTATGGATATAGGTGAGCAATTAGATAAACAAATTGCTAATTTAAGAACTTATTTTCAGATGCAGGCTGAGACACCTACCCTACATCGCGGTATCTGCGCAGTAGATGACACAACACCGGTCAAACTGAGGGAACCAGAAATGCGCATAAACCACCTTACTCAGGACGAAAAAGTGCGCGCCTGGATGGGTAAACCTCTGCACGGGCGACATCCCAATGAGGTCAGCCAAGATTATGTCGAAAATAAAGCGTCAAACTACTGGTTAACATCAGGAGAGGTATTCTCTGAAACGGAGGGTTCATTACTGGCCATTCACGACCAGGTTATACCAACCAGAAATTACCTGAAATATATCATCAAAGACCCTCAGGTTCAAAACGACGGATGCCGATATGGATGTCAAGCCCAAGGAACCATCCAACATCTTACAGGGAGCTGCCAGGCATTCGCTGCAACTGAATACAAGGAACGGCATGACGCAGTGGGAAAAATCCTTCATCAAGGGATAGCTATCAAGCTGGGACTTCTCCAAACAGACCATCTCCCCTATTATCAATACTTCCCTGAGAGTATGCTTGAGGATGGCAACTGCAAGCTATACTGGGACCGCACTGTGCTCACAGACCAAACAGTGGCACATAATAGACCAGATCTCGTACTAGTTAATAAATTTACAAGACAAACCACACTAATTGATGTGGCGATACCTAACAATAATAATCTACGTAGTAAATTTACTGAAAAGATCACCAAGTACAGAGATCTAGAAATTCAAATACGAAGGCAATGGAGAATGGAAAGTACCCAGACGATACCGATTATTATGTCTTCTACTGGAGTCATTCCGAAGACCCTCATCGAAAGCATAAAAAAGCTGGTATGGTGGTAGTTGTATATTGAACTGCTCTGGTGATGGGATTGACTATCAGGAACGCACTATGTACTCATAACTTCTTTATTTGGTTAAACTAATACCGTATAAATGTATTCAGTTGATAGGTGATTACATTATTCTGCTCTAACGGCAGCAACCTCTCAAACCTAACTAACTAATTCGACTGACTCACTAATCCTCAAATCTGATCGTGTTCCCATATTTATCAAATACTTAGTTTTGTAAATATGTTTGTATATATTCTCGTTAGTGTGTCAAAATGAATAATCACAACCTTGTTGAGTAAGCAAAACGTGGACTTTTACTAAGGTGTTCTACTTTGCAATTATTATAACAAATATGCGTAATATTTATTGTTTTATAAATAAATATCTAACGAATACTTTAAGGTAATTTTAGGATTTCTAAAATATCTAAATAATGAGATAAATCCCATTATATCATCCCCCTTAGAAAAGAAAATTTTCTGAGCCATGTACCGTGCTTCCTTTTTCCTCCCCGAAGAGAAGAAAATTTTCTTACTATCATCATCAACTGATTACGTTATATGTATAGATTTATACAAATTTTTACAAAAAAAATATATAAAAAAAATTTACAAATATATACAATTTATTTCACTAATAATTATCAAACATCGTCTATTCTTAGTTAATTCTTTTCTTGTGACTCACGAAAATCTATACTTAGAAATTGTATTTTATACTTTACTTTAATTTCAGAGGTTTAAAAAAAAATTACAACTCCTTCATTTGAACTTACTTGTTAATTCTACTTCTTTACTAGACCCTTAAGACAAATCTTTTGATGTTCTCCAATTTTTAATATTCTTCTATTAGAAATTATCTCTTTTTCTTATTCTTCTTCTTGTCTGGTACTTCACAATAACTACATATTTCTTCATTTTCTTTATACCTAGTACTTTCTTCATCGTGTACTATTAAACAAAAATCTTCTTCTTCTTCATATTTCTTCATTATTTCTTTATCATTTACTTTATATTTCATATATCTTCCTTCCTATATTTGTATTATTTTCATAGTTCTTCATTTATATATCATTTGCTTCATAAATTCTTCATTTTCTAACCCTTACCTACTTGGTGGGTAGTTTCTCGCAACTTTATATCCTTGCATTTGCTTCCGGTCCTTTTGCACGTCCTTAGTCGTGAGAAGGTTTGTTCCAAAAAGACAAAATGGATACTTGTGCACTTAAAAAAATCTTCTACATCTTGCATCCCTAAATTCCTGTCTGAACCTAGTGCTCCCCCTTAGTTGAGAATAGGATTACTTCAAAACAAAAACTGGGTATGCTAAAATCTTCGAACTTAAATTTGTACTTTTCCCTTGACAAGAGTCTGTTTTTTTTATTGTTTAGCGTCTAGATAGTCTCAAATCAATTATGCTTTTAATGAAAATCAGTTACTTCATTAATTCATCATCATAAAACACCAAATCATATTTATACCAAAATTTGACCGATATTTACAAAAAAATTGAAATAAAAAAGTCGGTATCAAAAAAAATTTTAGCATTCAATTATGAAAAAAATCGAAAGAAAGTGTAAATAAAAATAGACCATATTCTGTTAAAAAAATATCATGAAAATTTCCTAATAATGAAAATCTCCTAATAATGAAAATCTCCTGAAATATCATGAAAATCTCCTATAAACATAAAGAAAATTTCAGCTTGCAATTGCTGAGTAATTAATATTAAGTCTGGACGTCCATTAAAATATTTACATAAAAACTACTAATGAGAAAAACCTACAATAGCTAAATAGTTAATCTAAATTTTTGTTACTAGCTAAATAGAAGTTCAGTTTCTTCACGCGGATAGTCACTTTTACGTCACAAAAATAATCTCTATTTCTTTAATTGAAATACAGTCTACATGACCTCATTCGAATAAAATAAGTATATCTATATTATAGAAATTTAAAGTTATTTTATATATTATACTAATAATTATGTTACTTGAAGCCATACAAAGTATTCTTCTTAAATAGTACTTTTTACTGTAGGTACTGTAACTTTTTGTACTGTAGGTACAAAATTCTCTTCAATTATTCTATTTTTCCATATCTTTTGACATTAATCTTCTTCAAATTATCCTTAATACTTGTCTTTCTCTAGGGTAACTTTTTAAGTCTTAATATTTAATCTTCTTTTGTCTTTTTCCTCAAATGGGATTTTCTTTTCCTTTATAAACTCCGATACTTCAACATATTTATATAACTTGTTTTGTCTTTATTTTTCTTCTTATATCAGTTCATCATCATTTCTTAACTGACTTTCTTTTCGTCACAAATCATTGTATAAAAATAATTCACTCTCTCACGAGGAAATTCGTTTACTCAATAAAAATTCCATATGCCATTATGGTAGTAGTTGTGGTCTTTATCACGAGGACGAATTTTATTAGTCCTATGTACGTGGTATAATCATACTCCTTGTATATAAAAATTATTTCTTTTCCATAGTCATTTTTAATTTTTCCTTTTTAGGATATGTTTCTATGTCTTGTCCTGTTTATCATAAGTAAAAATCTTTGCTTTGCATTTACGTGCATTTCTCAACAAAAATTTCCATTGATTGAGACATTTCCGTCTCCAATATAAGTCCTTTATGCTGGATTTTCCAATTTCTTCATCATCTTAAAATACTTTCTTTTATCTTTCCTTATTTATAAACATATTGTTCGAATACTAATATCTTATATTTTCAGGTTGATTTTATTTATCATAATAAACTTTCTTCATAAAAATTTGTCGTTTAGCGAATTCTTATGTAGTTCATTCGTTTCAATTTTCAATGTCAAACACGTCATATCATCATAATATTATACTCGAAGTACTTAGTTTAAAAATAGTATAATAGTAAACTGTTATAAACAAAATAACTTCCGTATGCAAAAAGTGCAGAAAAAGCAGAAATACATCAATCAAAATAAACTTATTTACGTACTCGTATGGTTAAAAATAATTATATTATTTCTTACCATATAAAATATAAGAATTGTTATATTTCTATTAAAATAAAACTATCGATTAAGATTATCTATATATGATATGTAATTCTCAAAAAAATCTTCTAAATTATAAAATACTTCTAAAACTTAATAATATACGAAAAAAATTTTACCTAATTTAATTATATTTAAGTGAAAATTAATAATTCTAGTTCTTCTTAAATGGTTATATTTATATTTTATTAATAAAAAAACTATTCATATCTGTGAGACTGTATATGCAATTTAAAAAATAGCTAAAAGTTACTCACGATTAGGTACACATTTGTCCACTAGGTATTGTCCATTCCTTTCCATTTTTGTCCTCTTGACGTTTGGGCGTGGTCCCAAGTCTCCAAACCTTCGTCCATGTCGACGTCTACCATTTGGACTCCCTTATCGTTGGTCTCTCCAGCTCCATATAGTCTCCATTCCATCTAACGATACCAATTAGTATGGGGATTGGTACTTTACCCCAAATTTTCTTCGTTTCCTCCAGTTTTTTGCCATATTTGTTCCTGTTGTCTACTGCCTCAGAAGTCCAGTCCGTCTCTCAGGTCGCCATATGGTAGTATCTGTATATTTTCTATACTGGAATGGGGTTTGTTTAACAGGAAGGCACTATGTACTCATAACTTCTTTATTTGGTTAAACTAATACCGTATAAATGTATTCAGTTGATAGGTGATTACATTATTCTGCTCTAACGGCAGCAACCTCTCAAACCTAACTAACTAATTCGACTGACTCACTAATCCTCAAATCTGATCGTGTTCCCATATTTATCAAATACTTAGTTTTGTAAATATGTTTGTATATATTCTCGTTAGTGTGTCAAAATGAATAATCACAACCTTGTTGAGTAAGCAAAACGTGGACTTTTACTAAGGTGTTCTACTTTGCAATTATTATAACAAATATGCGTAATATTTATTGTTTTATAAATAAATATCTAACGAATACTTTAAGGTAATTTTAGGATTTCTAAAATATCTAAATAATGAGATAAATCCCATTATACTGGGTCTAAATGAACATCTTTATAAGACCATGCAGAAAGCTGTACTACTCGCGACGGCCAGATGCGTACGAAAATTTCTGGGAGATACGCCTGCATTCCAAGTCACCTAGGGCTCGATAACATGGAAAGAGTCCCACCAGAGCTCAATCCTTTTGATACCGTAGGTATCTGCGATGAGTCAATTTTCCCCTTAGAGGGAGTGTGAGCCGTATGGCTAAATCTGATAATGGAGTTTATTTGTAGCAAATAAATTGTACATATAAAATAAACTCAGTTCCTCACTGAAGTTGTATGTACACCTTTTGCGTGAGGGTTAAATTTTGATTATAAAACAACATTAAATAATCTTAAAATTTACAAAAAGGAATGAAAAATAGTCTTTTTGTTCATCTGTCTTTAAATCTGGGCTCCTCAGTTACTGTTAAATTTTGTTTATCGGTCCTACGAAAATCTCACAGAATTTTAAAAAAGGATTGCGAATAATTTGTTGTGGGACTCCTCTGGCGGGACTTCTTTTTCTATGAGAATTACCATGACTTTTGATTGTGTTTTATCCATTTTTACAATAAATTTTACGATTTAAACACTTAGTTATTCTTATTATGATATTCTTCTTCTTCTTCTTATTGCGCCGTCTCCTTTCAAAGTTTGGCGATCCATGTTGCAACTGTAGCATTGGAAACTGCTGCACGAAAAATTTCTGCAGATGAGCGGTCGAACCTCCCCCTCATGTCTTTCAGCCACGAGTTCTGGCGTTTTCCTACCGATATTTTGCCATGTACTTTGCCTTACTATATGATTTGAAGCAGTTCATTTATCTTTTCCCTCTCAACACATGGCCCAAGTATTATATTTTATTTCTCTGATTATTCCTAGTAATTCCTTTTGTTTGTTCATCGACCTGTATATATACATCTCAAATGCATATATTCTCTTTTCTGTTTCAAAGTCCATTATTGTCCAACTTTCACAGTCATACAGCAAGGCATAAAACACATATTAGAGGGTGGCCGGAAAGTCCCTTTATATTAATGATTTGCTGTTGTTGTACTAGAGAGGAAAAAAAATTAATAACACAATTTAGTTTGTAGGTTATTTATTACTTATTTATTTATAGAAAACATTGATGTGCATATCTCTATTCCCACAACACAACGTGATACGACGCCCTATTCGTATGCTCATCCGTCTCAGCATTCTAGGAGTTACTGATTAGGGATGGCTGTTTTAGACAAAACACCGGTTTTCGGTTATATTGGTTTTTTTTGCTTACGGTTTAACCTGGCGGTTATAACCGGCCAAAAAACCGGTTTTTCCAAAAACCGGTTTTCGGTTTTTTAATTTAATAGGTTACAATGTTACATTTACAATGCACTTTAGTTTGCGATACTCCACTCGACTCGATACTCGGTATCAATATGATCAAAATTAGTACTACCGAAAGAACATCAATATCAATATAAATAAAACACAATTTTTAATAAAACCATTTTATTCTATTAATTATTATATTTATTTATTATTTTATTATTATTAGGTATATATTTATTGATTATTATTAAAGATAATATAGCGTAAGATTAATATATACATATTGAAATAATATACAATTTAACCCAACCATTTCAACTTATAAAAAATTTCCCAGTCTCTTTCAAATTGGATTAAAAAAAATAATATCAACATATATATTTTACTTAAAAATAAATTGGATAATGCAATTTATCTTTTACTTTTACTATCATCAAAAAAATTATCATATATTTCTTTTAACACGTTTGTACATTTTTGTATAATACGTACATTTTAACTCATTTCATACTTCCTGTATGGGTGTATCGTTTTGAAAACGTAGGGAAATCTTTGGAGATTCGTATTCGTAATCGGTAATTCGATATTCATAGTCAGAACATTATTTTTGGTAATCGGAAAAAGTCATTAACCCACTTTCAATGTCAAGAGTCAAGTGTGAAAAATAGATGATGTTTGCGTCTACTTCAACCAAATCACTTCTTATGTAAATATTATGATTACAAATACTTTTCAACGAAATATTATAATAAAACTTAATTGTTTCTGGCTGATGGGAGTTTGCACTTTCAGTTTGCTTCTGTATTTATAAAATAAAATTTGAATTGTGGTTTCGTTTGGAATAATTACTTGAGAATAATAATTATGATTGGGATCCAAAATAATACCTAACCTAATCCTAATCACCGTAAAAACCTAATAACCGGTTTTTACTTTAAGAAGAAAAAACCGGTTATAACCGGAACAAAGAAACAACCGGAAAAACCGGTTATTGCGAAGTAAAAAAACCGGTTTTCGGTTAAAACCGGTAGGTTTTACCCATCCCTATTACTGATATAAAAAGCTTGGCGAACTCCGTTTCGCACTTCCTCTTTCGAAACATACCTGCATTTTCTAATTTCCTCTTTAATGAAATCCCACAGTGAATTGTCCAGTACGTTGTCAAATCTGGACTTTTCGGAGGACAAGGAATTGGAAAACCTCGTCCAATCCATCGGTCCGGGAAGATTTCATTCAGCCGATTGCGAACAGCGACAGCTAAATGTGGTGAAGCGCCATCTTGTTGAAAACAAACAAGGCTTTCAGTTGCAAATCTTTTTGCATGTGATTTTGCATTGTTGACCGTGCAATAATAAACTTTGCAGAGCGTTTCCGCGTCGACTTCATCGGTGAACGTTCAATGGAATCCTCATTGCTGGTACAAATTTAAGCACGAGTGCTTGGTTTTCCCCTTCTTGGTGCATCAAGAACGGTTCCGAATGAAAAAGCTTTCATCTCCCACGACATCAAAGTTGGTGTGGATGGTGATGGTTTTTCAAAGCAAACAACAAAATCATATCAGCCACTGTTTTATTGTTATGCCGACGGTCGTGTATCCACACTGCAGCGGCCAAACGTTCTTTAATTATTAGTCCAGTATAATAAGGTTTTTTCCATGACACTTAAACAGCCAGGGTACTGATGCGTCTTTTCGGCAGGTAATACCTATAAGAGCAGATTATAACTATTTCCTGCGTAGGATCTGGCGGCCATTTTTATTTATAAACAATTAAGTGTCAAAAAATGGCATTTTTCACTTTTTTTTCAAATCAACAGGGAAACTTATGGTTTTTTTAGCACAAATATCTTCGAGACTATGGAAAAAGCTTTAAAATTACGTATTACAAAGTTTGATATACTCATTTATTGTTAACCTTTAACTACACGCGCTGGCGTACTTTGTACGCCAGATAAAAGAATTCTACTGGAAATATATTTAAAAATTTAATTTTTGACCTTGCTTATTTTTCTAACCTATCACTGGAATGTGCTTTACAAGTGCAGTTTCGTTATAATCGGCGTTCTGGAAAGATCGTAATTTACATTTAATTATTTGTTGTTTCCGGTGGTGGGCAATATACCCAAGGATTATATTACTATAAGTCGTAATATAAGTACATATTTTAATTGTTTTTTAGTCATTGTGGCAAAAAATATATTTTTCTTTTTAAAAAATACTTTTTCTCCTGTAAAAAATCACATTTAAAAAAATTTTTTATTAGTAATTTTATTTATAATGGAATCCAGTTATTCCATGATTCCAGTTATAAATCCCAATTGGCTTACTGAAAAGGAACTCCAAGTATTCACTGATGCCGAATAAGGTTTATAACAAACAACTAAATGTATTTCTTCAAAAAAAAAAAAAAATAAACAAATCCGTTGTTTCTAAGTGTATTTTCTTGTGGCGTACAAAGTACGCCACGCGTGTAGTTATGTTATAACTTGATGCGCGGGTAGTTAAAGGTTAATATAATTGCGAAAAATGTCGGAATTGCAAAAAAAAATTATTTTCGCAATAACTGTTGTAAAAATTAATGTACAGCTTTGAAATTTTTTCAAATAAAGGTTCTTTGGTGTTTAATATGTGATAAAAATTTCAAAGCGATTCATTGAATTGTTTATATTTTATTCAAATTGTTTATCCCAGAGAG
This sequence comes from Diabrotica virgifera virgifera, assembly GCF_917563875.1. Taxonomy (NCBI): domain Eukaryota; kingdom Metazoa; phylum Arthropoda; class Insecta; order Coleoptera; family Chrysomelidae; genus Diabrotica; species Diabrotica virgifera. The sequence goes on from NC_065447.1 coordinate 101,670,967, forward strand.
CATTTTTTTGCAATAACGTAAGTTAGAATTATATTAACAATAAATGAGTATATCAAACTTTGTTATACGTCATTTTAAAGCTTTTTCCATAATCTCGAAGATATTTGTACCAAAAAAAACCATAAGTTTCACTGTTTTCCGTTGATTAAAAAAAAAATGGGGAAAATGCCATTTTTTGACAGTTTTTTGTTTATAAATAAAAATGGCCGCCAAATCCTACGCAGGAAATAGTTATAATTTGTTCCTATAGGTATTACCTGTCTAAAAAAACGCTTCAGTACCCTGGCTGCTGAAGTGTCACGAACAGGGTATATTTTTGTCTTATTACCCTGGCCTATATATACTCTCTTGCCTCCGCCATTAAGTTTCAATCACAACTATTGTTGTCTGTCTGCGTAACCAGACAGGTGCCCTTAACGGTGCTCATGCGCCGGTCCGCCAACCAACATTGGCGCGGTGTTGAAACATTATTATTTTTAATTTAAAGGGACTTTCCGGCCACCCTATACATAACATCCGATCATTCGGACTCTGAGCTCCAGACTAAGGTCTAATCTTGTAAAAATCATTTTCATGTTCACGAATGTTTTCCTCGCTTGTTCGATTGTTGATAGGACTTCTTTTTTGAATTACACTGACTATTGATATTTGAAGAGGTGGATTCCAAAAGGGCTTAAGTCATTTTTTCACATTTTGGGGTTTTAGTTGCATCTGATTCTAGAGCCTCATTTCTAACATTAGAAAAACAATTCATGCCTTAACAGCTTAAATCAAGTGTACTATACAGATTACTAGTCCAGGAACCGAAGCTTTTCAGCTCGAAATTTTTACAGAAGGGATCGATTTGCTTGAAAATTTGAGAATAAGTAGTGGATAGTCCAAGGATCAAAATCTATATGATGCCGAAAGGCGCTTTTACCATGGGGGTGGTTGCCACCCCATCTCGTGGGTAGAAATTTTTTATTATATTTTGACCGCTAAAGTTGGTAAAAATATTCATGCTAAGCAAAAAATATTTTATACATTTTTTTGATAAAATTAATATTTTTCAATTTATTCGCTATCGAAAGTGTTAGTTTTATATCGAAAAAAAATCAATGTTTTTCGATATTATACTCACTTACGATTCACTCAATTTTTGCCGTAGGAAAATTTTTTGAAACCAAGTTCTTGGGACTTAAATAACCTACAATTGCATATTTAAACATTTTTTCGTATCTCTGATGCTAATCTTTCTATTCTGAAGAAAATAGCATTTTTTACCAAACTACAATAATTCGTTATTCGCTTTTAACTAAAGTTTTTTTAAAACTAATTATTCTAAGCCAGTCAAACTTCTGGAATCTATTACTAATACATAAATAAAGAAGTATGAATAGGACCAATGACTAAAAACACCTCCAACTTACATTATTAAGCTTCCAATTGGATTCCTCCTTTTTTTTTCAAAAAAATATATTGATTTTTTAACCGTAACGTTTTTATTTTTTATCCTAGAAAGTTTGGTAAAAAATAATTTTGTAGGTCTCTACAAGATACATAAGGCTATTAATAATAAATCCTTTTAAAATCCTAAGTCGCATAAAGAGGTGACTGTAAAAGGGTTGGAAAAGGTGGTTTTTGCATGTTATTACAAGTTTTAATTGTCAATAGCTGACTTAGTTTTTGCTGACTCAGCAAAAAAAATTTTTGCTAACCCTGTTCTTGGGAATTAAATAAGCTACAATTATAGATTAACATATTTTTTCGTATCTCTGATCCTAATCTTTCTATTCTGAAGAAAATGGCGTTTTTTACCAAACTACAAAAATTCGTTATTGGCTTTTAACTCCATTTTTTTAAACTAATCATTCTAAGCCGCTCAAACCTCTAGAACCTATTAATAATACATATATATAGAAGGCCAAAATAAGGTCAATGACTAATTTTAATTAGGGTGGTAAGTAGGGGAAGTTTCCCATCACTTTTTCGCTGTAAAAAATAGGGACTGACATTCTTTGCATAATAAGTCCCTTAATTTTTGGGCCAGAGACTTTTTTTATTTCTGCAGATAGACATTTTTAAATACTTTAAATTAATTTAAACAAGTTATCCTCGAAAAATGCACAGTTTTCCCGTCTTTTGAGTTTAAAACTACAATATTTAGCATTTGACGAAAAATAGCTAACATATAATAAAGTATAGATCGATTAATATTGGTCTTAAAGAAAATAAAAAAAACCGTTTTGTTTATTTTTTTAAAAGGTACATTTTTGATAAGTAAAGTTGTTTTGATAAAACGAAAACTTTTTGAGCTATTAGCAGAAAACTGATTAAAAACTTTGATTTTTTCGATATAAAACTAACACTTTCGATAGCGAATAAACCGAAAACTATTAATTTTATCAAAAAAATGTATAGAACGTTTTTTGCTTAGAATGAATGTTTTTACCAACTTTTGGGGTCAAAATGAAATAAAAAAATTTCCACCCCCGAGATGGGGTGGCAACCACCCCCATGGTAAAAGCGCCTCTCAGCCTCATATAGATTTTGATCCTTGGACTATCTACTACTTATTCTCAAATTTTCAAGCAAATCGATCTATTGTGTAAAACTTGCGAGGTTTTGTCCTATTTTAAGCTTCATTACTTGGACTATACAAATCAGTAAAGTTTTCCAAAAGTGCTTTAGTCATGCCTTGTTCTGTGCAGTTGTCTCCCGCATGAATTTTTCAAAAGTCCTTAAGTCACTGACTTAAGGTCGTTTTGAAAACAAAAACATATGTTTACCTTCTTAAAAGCCATGATTTTGTGTTGAAATCTTCATTTACATATTTTTTTTGTGTTCATACTTTAAATTGTCTTGAAACAAGAATTTGAACCTGCAAATTACATGACTGATTCTATTCCAAAGTAACATCTAATTATATTCTTAAACATAGAAAAAATTCGTTCCTGAAAAATTTACTTTTTTGACTTAAGACCTCTCTTGGAATCCACCTCTTCATTTGCTACCAAATATGTTATGGACGTTTCCTGTTCTATTATTTTGTCTCTTGGCATACAAATATACGTTTATTAGTCAGCTAAATTAGATAAAAACGGTCAAATAACCTACGAAAAAGCCGTGTTACTACTTACCCCTGTTACAACAAGCCCCTTTTTCCCCTATTGGTGTCTTCGAGAATACTAAAATTGTCTATGCTGGTCCGTTAATCTTGATTCCACCTTTGACCTCGTCTTTTTTTTTGGCTTTAAGGTAAAACCCACACAGCCAGATACAAATTTTGTAAAAGAGAGGGCAAGGATTTGACACAAGGATTACACTCTTCTCGCCCAGGGGCTGATCAGGGCATTTTATAAACGATCAAAGGTAGGCCTCGGATAGATAAGGTATATATACATTCAGGAAAGACATAAGGTAGCAGCAAAAGGTATTATTAAATTTGTATTTTTGTTATTCTGACGAAATATAACAGACAATCGTAAATTTCTTTTCTGTTTAAAGCAAGAAGATGCATTATGTTATATGGGCTTTCAATGTTCAAATTTAGAAGTTTTCTGAACAGCTCATTGGATTGAGCCCTATATTTTTGGCAATCAAAAAATATGTGGTCCAGGCCACCGATTTTATTACAAAATTCACAAATATCACTCTCAAGTATTTTGATTTTATGTAAGTGTGCTGGATAACACGCATGACCAAACTTCATTCTACTAATAGTGGTTATGCTTTTGCGATTGTAATCGAACTTATTGTACCAAGGTTTTTTCCTCAATTTGGTTTCTACTCTGGTGTAACGTGTTGGATTTGTAAATGTGTATTCTTGCCACAAGTAGGACCATTTTCTCATCATTTTATGTTTTGATATGTTTATTTGTTCATCCGTAGTTAATTGGCAATTTATCTGTTCCCCCCATTTCTATGCTTTCTTTGGCAATGTTGTCTGCAATTTCATTGTTTGTTATTCCTACGTGTGCTTTAACCCAGAAGAATTTTATAAATTTATTTTGATCTTGTAATTTTTTAATAATTATTTGAATGTTAAAGATAATATCATTTGTTGTGTTTGAGTTGGATTTTAGAATTTTAAAAACTGAAAGTGAATCGGAGAAGATAATGGCATTCTGTTCCTCTTCCTGTTGTACATATTCTAGTGCTTTTAGAATTGCTATTGCCTCGGCTGTGTAGATAGATGTATTTGTATGTAGCTTATAGTGTTTTTGTATACGTTTAGGTATTACGAAGGCACAACCTGTGCCGTCAGTGTTTTTTGATCCATCAGTGTATATTGTGACATAGTTTGGATGTTGGTCTAAAATTTGATTAATAACTATGTTATTAGATGATGCTAATTCAGAGTAATGGGGTATATTCACATCACATACAACAAAGTGAACAAAGTAATCGATCTCTACCTTTGTTTGTGGTTGTAGGGTCACGTTTCTTAATGCTTCACAAATAGGAGGAGAGTTCTTATGTATCCAAAAAGGCTTAGTTAAGTCGTATTCGTTTAACTTGTATATGCTACTAATGAATGGTGAATTTTTCTTTAGTGATTTAATAATCATTTTTTCAGCTAAAAATGATCTTCTCAGTTCTAACGGAGGTTCGATTGCTTCAGCTCTTAATGGTTCAACTGGTGTAGATTTCATTGCTCCCAGACATATTCTAAGTGCTTTGTTTTGTATTATGTCCAGCTTACGTAGATTGGTTTTATTGGCCGTTCCATAAAGTGTACAGCCATAATCAATTATTGATCTTATGTAAGCTCTATAGAAAATTAGTGCTGTTTGAGGTTCTGCTCCCCACCAAGTTCGCATGATGGATTTTAGGAAGTTTAGTCCTTTGTTACATTTTATCTCTATTTGTTCAATGTGTGGTTTCCAGGTCAGTTTTCTGTCTAATATAACTCCTAAGTATTTGGCATTGGTATCCACTGGAAATTCTATTTTATTTATTTTAATTTTCTGCATTGGTTTCACATTATGCCTGGTGAAGATAACGACTTTGGATTTTTCAGCGGAGATTTGTAGTCCTAAATCATTTATGGATCTTAAAAAGAGTTCTGTGCTGGAGTTTAAACGATTGATGCATTCATCGAGGTGTTTGCTACGTGTATAAACAACAAAATCATCGGCATATTGTATCATAGTTGCTGTAGATATGGAGGAGTGTAAATTAGTGGTATATATATTGAAGAGTAGTGGTGCAAGAACAGGTCCTTGTGGCAAACCTAAATTTGCAGTTTGGTATTTCACTTGACAGCCATCACATCCTCTGAGTCCTACTTGCCTGTTTATATACAATTTGCATATGGTGTTAGCAACTTCTTGAGGTATTTGTAATTGTATCATTTTTTCCCGTAGAATGAACCAGTTGACATTGTCATATGCACCTTTAACATCTAGAAACATCGTGCTATGGTAATCATTTTCAGTTAAACATATTTGTATGTCTGTAACTAAGTGTGTCACCGCATCAATGGTGCCAAACCCTTTTTTAAAACCGTATTGTGTGGTTGGCAGAGAGCCAGTTGTATTTAACCACCATACCAGTCGGTTTTTAATTATTCTTTCAAAAATCTTGAGTATACATGGCATAAGTGAAATAGGTCTATATGAATCGCATAAGTGGGGGTTTTTGTTTGGTTTGTGTATGGGTATTAAAATAGTCTTTTTCCATTCTTCTATACATTCCCCATTAATCCAGATGTCATTTAGGATTTTGATTAGAAACATCTTGGCATTGTTTGGTAGTTGGTATATCATAGGATATCTAATAGCATCATAACCAGGTGATGTATTCTTTTTATTTTTTATGTTATAGTTTCTAGACTTTATGTTATAGACCTCTTTCTAGTTATAGACCTTTTTCTAGTTTTATGTTATAGACCTCGTCTAATGCTTCTATTAAACAATACCACTGATATTAAATTTAAAACGATATTTTAAACATCACACTTAATTTAATATAAATATGTCAATTTTATATAACTGTACAATATTTAAAAGGTTCTCACTTCTCACCCCTATATTTTTGGTGGCGTTTTTTTGTAGTAAACATTTTCTTTGTTTAAATTACATTGTAAAACTGACTAATCGTTTTTTTTTTTATTTTGCACCTGAGTCGTTACATTATGTTAAACTCATTCAATAAAATGTTAAAGATAACGCTTTTCTTTTGTTATTCTAACAAATTTCTGATATTTTTAACACCTAATACGTTTTTTTATATGTGCGGCATTAAATACCAAAGTGTGTCCACTCATGTAACTTTACGACACGTCGCTACCTGAGGGTTAAATAAATGACGTTTGCAATAGAATTAAATAAAAATAAATATAATATATTATTATGTAACTGAATATGTATAGTCGAGTCGTCAAAAGAGTAATAGTCCAGGGCGCATCTGTTTTGAGACGGACGTTGAGAGATGACTCAAATTTTTTTGCAGAAATTGCTTGAAAATAAATCAAATAATAATATTTGAGTTATCCTCCCTCTCAAAAAGGTCCGGAACATTGTTTAAATAATCAAAATGTCAAAAATTTAAGGAAAAATTCGATTTTTTTCTTCGTTTTTTGATTATAACTTTAAAAGTATTCATTTACGAGAAAAGTTGAACTGACATAAAAGTTGCGTAATTAAATTTTCTACAATATAGAATTAGTTAATAATAAAAAATAGTCACCCTAGTTGCAAAATAGCAATAATTGCGAAAAAACCATACAAAAACAAGTATTCGCATTTTACGTTTTTCAACCACTTATGCTACACTTAGGACCTTCATATTTCACTTAGAAAAACTTTATAATACAGTAAAACAATACTGTAAATTTGATTAAGATCGGTTCAACAGATTTTGCAAAATAAATTTTGCAATCCAGCTTTCGCAAAAAAAATCCATTTTTTCAAAATGTTACAAGACTGAAAATAAAGCAGATAGCAAGTTGAATTTTTTTTTGCTTATAGAAGTGTACTGTACCTTTCATTTGCAGTTTTCAAAATTAAAATCGATTAATTGCCACGGCGTCAGAAAATTTTTGAAATAAACAATAATTTTTGGTGCTACGCGCAGGACAGCGGTGTTCGATTCACACAAGTTGATTTCCAAGAAAAATTTCTTCCAATCTTTATCTAATATATTATTTTCTTACTCTATATTTTGTTGTATTTTAATATTTTAGTTCCACAAAAATCAAACTAATTTTATTATTGCTTGTGAAATATTGTTTAAACAATTGTATATGTTTAAAAATAATAAACTTTTATTATTTAAGGTAAAATATATGAACAAACAAAGTTTTTGCTAATAAAAGTGTTATTTCAAAGGATAGAGTATATGTATTTATTTTGCAATAAACAAATTTATTTATTTATATCGAAATGTAATAAAAATTAAAATGTATCAATTATTATCAAAGATCATTGGAATGTCCAATCAGCGTAGCACCAATAATTAATGTTTATTTAAAAAAATTCCTGACGCCGTGATGTTAATCGATTTTAATTTTGCAAAATTGCAAATGAGAGGTACAGTACACTTCTATGTGCAAAAAAATTTTCAACTTGCTATCTGCTTTATTTTCGGTCCTGTGACATTTTAAAAAAATGAATTTTTTTTACGAAAGCTGGATTGCAAAATTTATTTTGCAACATCTATTGCATCGATCTTAATGAAATTTACAGCATTGTTTTTCTGTATCATAAAGTTTTTCAGGGTGAAATATTAAGGTCCTAAGTGTAGCATAAATGGTTGAAAAACGTAAAATGCGAATACTTGTTTTTGTATGTTTTTTTTTCACAATTATTGCTATTTTGCAACAAGGGTGACTATTTTTTAAATTTTTAACCAATTTTATAT